>NC_092774.1:1374266-1394266 GCF_047496795.1 Chiloscyllium punctatum | reverse complement strand
TGCTGACCCAGATACCCCTAACCTAATCCAGTCCCCAGTCCCCAGCACTTGGCCCCCTCTCCCTCTAAACCCTTCCTGTTCCTGTCCCCCATCCAGATGCCTTTTAAATGCTGTCATTGTACCAGCCCCCACCACTTCCTCTGGCAGCTCCTCCCACACACGCACCACCCTCTGGGGGAAAAAGTTACCTCTCGGGTCCCTTTCCCTCCTCTCACCTTAAACCTACCCCCCCCTCTAGTTCTGGACTCCCCCCACCCCAGGGGGGGAAAAGACCTTGTCTATTTACCCCCCCCCTCGTGATGTTATAAACCTCTATAAGGTCACCCCTCACCCTCCGACGCTCCAGGGAAAACAGCCCCAGCCTGTCCCAGCCTCTCCCTGTAGCTCAAACCCTCCAACATCCTTGTCAATCTTTTCCGAACCCCTTCCACAACATCCTTCCTGTAGCGGGGAGACCGGGATTGAACACAATATTCCAACAGGGGCCCCCTAACCAATGTCCTGTACAGCCCCAACACGACCTCCCCAACTCCTGTACTCAATACTCTGACCAATAATGGGAAGCATACCCAACGCCTCCTTCACTCTCCTATCGACCTGAGACTCCACTTTCAAGGAGCTATGAACCTGCACTCCTTGATGACGGAATCACAGAATCCCTACTGTGTGGAAGCAGGCCATTCAGCCCATCGAGTGCACAATGATCCTCCAAAGTGCATCCCTCCCAAAACCACTCCATCCCCGCTATCCCTGTAACCCTGCATTTAGCAGGGCCAATCCCACCCTAACCTGCACATCCCTGGGCACTACGGGGACAATTTAGCCCTGATTTGCCTTTCGAACATGCAGTCCCTCACCTTGATCTGAATTAAACTCCATCTGCCACTGCTTGGCCAATCTGATTGAGATCCCTTCGTAATCTGATTCCAATTTCCCTAAGACTGGAGGAGCAGGAATTGGGCCCTTTCAGCCCATTGATTCTGTCCTTCCATTCCCTCATGGCTGGTCAGTTTGTCTCGTACCCATTCTCCCCCATTCTCCCTGTAACCCTTGATCCCCTTGAACCCCCAGAACCTGTCTGTCTCTCTCTTAAATATACTCAATGCCCCGGCCCCCCACTGCGTTCTGTGGCAGTGAATTCTATCGACTCCCCAAAAGACGTCTCTCCTGGTCTCCGCCCTAAAGGGTGCTCCCTTCGCTCTGAGGCTGCGCCCTTGGGACCCAGTTTCTGCTCCCAATGGGAACATCTTCCCAAACACCCACTCTGTCCGGGCTGTTCAGGGTCCTGTGTGTTCGATCGCCACCCCTCCCCCCGCTCAAACATCTAAATCCCCATCGAGTGTGGTCCCAGAGTTCCTCGAAGGTCCCTCAAAGTGCGTTGAGCTGTTTGCTCTTGGGGACCACTCTTGTGGGACTCCTCTAGATCCTCTCTGGGGGGCTAGTCCCCCCTTCCTGAGACCCAGGGCCGAAGGGTGCGGCGCTGGCAAATCACGGGCGTAACAGGGCAGTGTCCGAGGAGCAGGAGGGTCGACGTTTCAGAAGCGGGGTGAGGGGAGGCGGGGGAGGGGGGGGTTTCCCAAAACGGTGCACACTACTCCACGTGTGGGCCCGAGCAGAGCCTCACATGGACAGGACACCCCCGCTTTTATATTCAGGTCCTCCCGAAATCAAATGCCAGCGTTGCGCTCGCCTTCCGGCCTACTGACGCGGAAAGCCTCGAGAGAATCCTGGACGAGAACCCCACCACCCCCCCCTCCTCCCTCTCACACACACACATACACACACTCACACACACACACACACACACGCTCACACACACACACACACACACACTCACACACACACACACACACACGCTCACACACACACACTCAAGCACATACACTCACAACGAAACACAATCGCTCTCTCTCTCTTTCAAACACACTTCACTCTCTCTCCCACACACACACACACACACTCACACACACTCTCACACACACACACACACACACTCTCACACACACACACACACACACACACTCACTCACAACTATACACAATCTCTCTCTCTCTTTCAAACACACTTCACTCTCTCTCCCACAGACACACATAAACTCAGTTGGATACACACAGACACATGGCCACAAACCTGCAGAAACTGGGAGATGCACACGTAGATTTTGTGAAACACGCAGTCACTTGCTGATCGATCAACATGGCCTAATGGTCAGCGCTGAGGGAGCGGGCACTGTGGGAGGTTCAGTCCTGAGGGAGGGTCAGTGCTGAGGGAGTGGGTGCTGTGGGAGGGTCAGTGCTGAGGGAGTGGGTGCTGAGGGAGGGTCAGTGCTGTGGGAGGGTCAGTGCTGTGGGAGGGTCAGTGCTGAGGGAGGGTCAGTGCTGTGGGAGGGTCAGTGCTGAGGGAGTGGGTGCTGTGGGAGGGTCAGTGCTGAGGGAGTGGGCGCTGTGAGAGGGTCAGTGCTGAGGGAGGGTCAGTGCTGAGGGAGGGTCAGTGCTGAGGGAGTGGGTGCTGAGGGAGGGTCAGTGCTGAGGGAGGGTCAGCGCTGAGGGAGGGTCAGTGCTGAGGGAGGGTCAGTGCTGAGGGAGGGTCAGTGCTGAGGGAGTGGGTGCTGTGGGAGGGTCAGTGCTGAGGGCGGGTCAGTGCTGTGGGAGGGTCAGTGCTGAGGGAGTGGGCGCTGTGAGAGGGTCAGTGCTGAGGGAGGGTCAGTGCTGAGGGAGGGTCAGTGCTGAGGGAGTGGGTGCTGAGGGAGGGTCAGTGCTGAGGGAGGGTCAGCGCTGAGGGAGGGTCAGTGCTGAGGGAGGGTCAGTGCTGAGGGAGGGTCAGTGCTGTGGGAGGGTCAGTGCTGAGGGAGTGGGTGCTGTGGGAGGGTCAGTGCTGAGGGAGGGTCAGTGCTGAGGGAGTGGGTGCTGTGGGAGGGTCAGTGCTGAGGGCGGGTCAGTGCTGTGGGAGGGTCAGTGCTGAGGGAGTGGGTGCTGTGGGAGGGTCAGTGCTGTGGGAGAGTCAGTGCTGAGGGAGGGTCAGTGCTGAGGGAGGGTCAGTGCTGAGGGAGGGAGTGTGTTGAACAGTCCAACAGATGTCTCCACTTCACCAGAAATGTATCTGAAATTGATCTGAGCTCGATGCTAGAGACTCTGACAGTACACAGCTCCCCCTACCCGGTGCGGATGATATGCATTTAGCAATATCCTGAGTAACATTGGAGTCAAGAGAGATGTACAGCTCGGAAACAGACCCTTCGGCCCGGCCCGTCTGTGCTGACCCAGATATCCCTAACCTAATCCAGTCCCCCCATTCCCCAGCACTCGGCCCCATCTCCCTCTAAATCCTTCCTGTTCCTGTCCCCCATCCAGATGCCTTTTAAATGCTGTCATTGTACCAGCCCCCACCACTTCCTCTGGCAGCTCCTCCCACACACGCACCACCCTCTGGGGGAAAAAGTTACCCCTCGGGTCCCTTTCCCCCCTCTCACCTTAAACCTCCCCCCACCCCAGGGGGGGAAAAGACATTGTCTATTTACCCCCCCCCCCCTCGTGATGTTATAAACCTCTATAAGGTCACCCCTCACCCTCCGACGCTCCAGGGATAACAGCCCCCAGCCTGTCCCAGCCTCTCCCTGTAGCTCAAACCCTCCAACATCCTCATCAATCTTTTCCGAACCCTTCCCCAACATCCTTCCTGTAGCAGGGAGACCGGGATTGAACACAATATTCCAACAGGGGCCCCCTAACCAATGTCCTGTACAGCCCCAACACGACCTCCCCAACTCCTGTACTCAATACTCTGACCAATAAAGGGAAGCATACCCAACGCCTCCTTCACTATCCTATCGACCTGAGACTCCACTTTCAAGGAGCTATGAACCTGCACTCCTTGTTGACGGAATCACAGAATCCCTACAGTGTGGAAGCAGGCCATTCAGCCCATTGAGTGCACAATGATCCTCCAAAGTGCATCCCACCCAAAACTACTCCATCCCCGCTGTCCCTGTAACCCTGCATTTAGCAGGGCCAATCCCACCCTAACCTGCACATCCCTGGGCACTACGGGGACAAATTAGCACGGCCAATCCCACCCTAACCTGTACATCCATGGGCACTACGGGGACAATTTAGCACGGTCAATCCCACCCTAACCTGCACATCCCTGGGCACTACGGGGACAATTTAGCACGGCCAATCCCACCCTAACCTGCACATCCCTGGGCACTACGGGGACAATTTAACACGGCCAATC
The DNA here is from genome assembly GCF_047496795.1 of Chiloscyllium punctatum. NCBI lineage: Eukaryota > Metazoa > Chordata > Chondrichthyes > Orectolobiformes > Hemiscylliidae > Chiloscyllium > Chiloscyllium punctatum. The sequence goes on along the minus strand of NC_092774.1, from coordinate 1,390,032 downwards.
CCGCCCTAACCTGTACATCCCTGGGCACTCCGGGGACAATTTAGCACGGCCAATCCCACCCTAACCTGCACATCCCTGGGCACTATGGGGACAATTTAGCACGGCCAATCCACCCTAACCTGCACATCCCTGGGCACTACGGGGACAATTTAGCACGGCCAATCCCGCCCTAACCTACACATCCCTGGGCACTACGGGGAAAATTTAGCACGGCCAATCCCGCCCTAACCTACACATCCCTGGGCACTACGGGGAAAATTTTGCACGGCCAATCCCACCCTAACCTGCACATCCCTGGGCACTGCGGGGACAATTTAGCACGGCCAATCCCACCCTAACCCGCACATCCTTGGGCACTACGAGACAATTTAGCACGGCCAATCCCACCCTAACCTGCACATCCCTGGGCACTACGGGGACAATTTAGCCCTGATTTGCCTTTCCAACATGCAGCCCCTCACCTTGATCTGAATTAAACTCCATCTGCCACTCCTTGGCCAATCTGATTGAGATCCCGTGGTAATCTGATTCCAATTTCCATAAGACCTTAGGAGCAGGAATTGGGCCCTTTCATCCCATTGATTCTGTCCTTCCATTCAATCATGGCTGGTCAGTTTGTCTCGTACCCATTCTCCCCCAGTCTCCCTGTAACCCTTGATCCCCTTGCACCCCAAGAACCTGTCTGTCTCTCTCTTAAATATACTCAATGCCCCGGCCCCCCACTGCGTTCTGTAGCAGTGAATTCTATCGACTCCCCAAAAGACGTCTCTCCTGGTCTCCGCCCTAAAGGGTGCTCCCTTCGCTCTGAGGCTGCGCCCTTGGGACCCAGTTTCTGCTCCCAATGGGAACATCTTCCCAAACACCCACTCTGTCCGGGCTATTCAGGGTCCTGTGTGTTGGATCGCCACCCCCTCCCCCTTCAAACATCTAAAACCCCATCGAGTGTGGTCCCAGAGTTCCTCGAAGGTCCCTCAAAGTGCGTTGAGCTGTTTGCACTGGGGACCACTCTTGTGGGCCTCCTCTAGATCCTCTCTGGGGGGCTAGTCCCCCCTTCCTGAGACCCAGGGCCGAAGGGTGCGGCGCTGGCAAATCACGGGCGTAACAGGGCAGTGTCCGAGGAGCAGGAGGGTCGACGTTTCAGAAGCGGGGTGAGGGGAGGCGGGGGAGGGGGGGGTTTCCCAAAACGGTGCACACTACTCCACGTGTGGGCCCGAGCAGAGCCTCACATGGACGGGACACCCCCGCTTTTATATTCAGGTCCTCCCGAAATCAAATGCCAGCGTTGCGCTCGCCTTCCGGCCTACTGACGCGGAAAGCCTCGAGAGAATCCTGGACGAGAACCCCACCACCCCCCCCTCCTCCCTCTCACACACACACATACACACACTCACACACACACACACACACACGCTCACACACACACACACACACACACTCACACACACACACACACACACGCTCACACACACACACACACACTCAAGCACATACACTCACAACGAAACACAATCGCTCTCTCTCTCTTTCAAACACACTTCACTCTCTCTCCCACACACACACACACACACACACTCACACACACTCTCTCACACACACACACACACACACACTCTCACACACACACACACACACACACACACTCACTCACAACTATACACAATCTCTCTCTCTCTTTCAAACACACTTCACTCTCTCTCCCACAGACACACATAAACTCAGTTGGATACACACAGACACATGGCCACAAACCTGCAGAAACTGGGAGATGCACACGTAGAGTTTGTGAAACACGCAGTCACTTGCTGATCGATCAACATGGCCTAATGGTCAGCGCTGAGGGAGCGGGCACTGTGGGAGGTTCAGTCCTGAGGGAGGGTCAGTGCTGAGGGAGTGGGTGCTGAGGGAGGGTCAGTGCTGTGGGAGGGTCAGTGCTGTGGGAGGGTCAGTGTTGAGGGAGGGTCAGTGCTGAGGGAGGGTCAGTGCTGAGGGAGTGGGTGCTGTGGGAGGGTCAGTGCTGAGGGAGTGGGCGCTGTGGGAGGGTCAGTGCTGTGGGAGGGTCAGTGCTGAGGGAGGGTCAGTGCTGAGGGAGTGGGTGCTGAGGGAGGGTCAGTGCTGAGGGAGTGGGTGCTGTGGGAGGGTCAGTGCTGTGGGAGGGTCAGTGCTGAGGGAGTGGGTGCTGTGGGAGGGTCAGTGCTGAGGGAGGGTCAGTGCTGAGGGAGTGGGTGCTGTGGGAGGGTCAGTGCTGAGGGCGGGTCAGTGCTGTGGGAGGGTCAGTGCTGAGAGAGTGGGTGCTGTGGGAGGGTCAGTGCTGTGGGAGGGTCAGTGCTGAGGGAGGGTCAGTGCTGTGGGAGGGTCAGTGCTGAGGGAGGGTCAGTGCTGAGGGAGGGTCAGTGCTGTGGGAGGGTCAGTGCTGAGGGAGGGTCAGTGCTGAGGGAGGGAGTGTGTTGAACAGTCCAACAGATGTCTCCACTTCACCAGAAATGTATCTGAAATTGATCTGAGCTCGATGCTAGAGACTCTGACAGTACACAGCTCCCCCTACCCGGTGCGGATGATATGCATTTAGCAATATCCTGAGTAACATTGGAGTCAAGAGAGATGTACAGCTCGGAAACAGACCCTTCGGCCCGGCCCGTCTGTGCTGACCCAGATATCCCTAACCTAATCCAGTCCCCCCATTCCCCAGCACTCGGCCCCATCTCCCTCTAAATCCTTCCTGTTCCTGTCCCCCATCCAGATGCCTTTTAAATGCTGTCATTGTACCAGCCCCCACCACTTCCTCTGGCAGCTCCTCCCACACACGCACCACCCTCTGGGGGAAAAAGTTACCCCTCGGGTCCCTTTCCCCCCTCTCACCTTAAACCTCCCCCCACCCCAGGGGGGGAAAAGACCTTGTCTATTTACCCCCCCCCCCTCGTGATGTTATAAACCTCTATAAGGTCACCCCTCACCCTCCGACGCTCCAGGGAAAACAGCCCCCAGCCTGTCCCAGCCTCTCCCTGTAGCTCAAACCCTCCAACGTCTTTGTCAATCTTTTCCGAACCCTTCCCCAACATCCTTCCTGTAGCAGGGAGACCGGGATTGAACACAATATTCCAACAGGGGCCCCCTAACCAATGTCCTGTACAGCCGCAACACGACCTCCCCAACTCCTGTACTCAATACTCTGACCAATAAAGGGAAGCATACCCAACGCCTCCTTCACTATCCTATCGACCTGAGACTCCACTTTCAAGGAGCTATGAACCTGCACTCCTTGATGACGGAATCACAGAATCCCTACTGTGTGGAAGCAGGCCATTCAGCCCATCGAGTGCACAATGATCCTCCAAAGTGCATCCCTCCCAAAACCACTCCATCCCCGCTATCCCTGTAACCCTGCATTTAGCAGGGCCAATCCCACCCTAACCTGCACATCCCTGGGCACTACGGGGACAATTTAGCCCTGATTTGCCTTTCGAACATGCAGTCCCTCACCTTGATCTGAATTAAACTCCATCTGCCACTGCTTGGCCAATCTGATTGAGATCCCTTCGTAATCTGATTCCAATTTCCCTAAGACTGGAGGAGCAGGAATTGGGCCCTTTCAGCCCATTGATTCTGTCCTTCCATTCCCTCATGGCTGGTCAGTTTGTCTCGTACCCATTCTCCCCCAGTCTCCCTGTAACCCTTGATCCCCTTGAACCCCCAGAACCTGTCTGTCTCTCTCTTAAATATACTCAATGCCCCGGCCCCCCACTGCGTTCTGTGGCAGTGAATTCTATCGACTCCCCAAAAGACGTCTCTCCTGGTCTCCGCCCTAAAGGGTGCTCCCTTCGCTCTGAGGCTGCGCCCTTGGGACCCAGTTTCTGCTCCCAATGGGAACATCTTCCCAAACACCCACTCTGTCCGGGCTGTTCAGGGTCCTGTGTGTTCGATCGCCACCCCTCCCCCCGCTCAAACATCTAAATCCCCATCGAGTGTGGTCCCAGAGTTCCTCGAAGGTCCCTCAAAGTGCGTTGAGCTGTTTGCTCTTGGGGACCACTCTTGTGGGACTCCTCTAGATCCTCTCTGGGGGGCTAGTCCCCCCTTCCTGAGACCCAGGGCCGAAGGGTGCGGCGCTGGCAAATCACGGGCGTAACAGGGCAGTGTCCGAGGAGCAGGAGGGTCGACGTTTCAGAAGCGGGGTGAGGGGAGGCGGGGGAGGGGGGGGTTTCCCAAAACGGTGCACACTACTCCACGTGTGGGCCCGAGCAGAGCCTCACATGGACAGGACACCCCCGCTTTTATATTCAGGTCCTCCCGAAATCAAATGCCAGCGTTGCGCTCGCCTTCCGGCCTACTGACGCGGAAAGCCTCGAGAGAATCCTGGACGAGAACCCCACCACCCCCCCCCTCCTCCCTCTCACACACACACATACACACACTCACACACACACACACACACACACGCTCACACACACACACACACACACGCTCACACACACACACACACACACGCTCACACACACACACACACACTCAAGCACATACACTCACAACGAAACACAATCGCTCTCTCTCTCTTTCAAACACACTTCACTCTCTCTCCCACACACACACACACACACTCACACACACTCTCACACACACACACACACACACTCTCACACACACACACACACACACACACTCACTCACAACTATACACAATCTCTCTCTCTCTTTCAAACACACTTCACTCTCTCTCCCACAGACACACATAAACTCAGTTGGATACACACAGACACATGGCCACAAACCTGCAGAAACTGGGAGATGCACACGTAGATTTTGTGAAACACGCAGTCACTTGCTGATCGATCAACATGGCCTAATGGTCAGCGCTGAGGGAGCGGGCACTGTGGGAGGTTCAGTCCTGAGGGAGGGTCAGTGCTGAGGGAGTGGGTGCTGTGGGAGGGTCAGTGCTGTGGGAGGGTCAGTGCTGTGGGAGGGTCAGTGTTGAGGGAGGGTCAGTGCTGAGGGAGGGTCAGTGCTGAGGGAGTGGGTGCTGTGGGAGGGTCAGTGCTGAGGGAGTGGGCGCTGTGGGAGGGTCAATGCTGTGGGAGGGTCAGTGCTGAGGGAGGGTCAGTGCTGAGGGAGTGGGTGCTGTGGGAGGGTCAGTGCTGTGGGAGGGTCAGTGCTGAGGGAGTGGGTGCTGTGGGAGGGTCAGTGCTGAGGGAGGGTCAGTGCTGAGGGAGTGGGTGCTGTGGGAGGGTCAGTGCTGAGGGCGGGTCAGTGCTGTGGGAGGGTCAGTGCTGAGAGAGTGGGTGCTGTGGGAGGGTCAGTGCTGTGGGAGGGTCAGTGCTGAGGGAGGGTCAGTGCTGTGGGAGGGTCAGTGCTGAGGGAGGGTCAGTGCTGAGGGAGGGTCAGTGCTGAGGGAGGGTCAGTGCTGTGGGAGGGTCAGTGCTGAGGGAGGGTCAGTGCTGAGGGAGGGAGTGTGTTGAACAGTCCAACAGATGTCTCCACTTCACCAGAAATGTATCTGAAATTGATCTGAGCTCGATGCTAGAGACTCTGACAGTACACAGCTCCCCCTACCCGGTGCGGATGATATGCATTTAGCAATATCCTGAGTAACATTGGAGTCAAGAGAGATGTACAGCTCGGAAACAGACCCTTCGGCCCGGCCCGTCTGTGCTGACCCAGATATCCCTAACCTAATCCAGTCCCCCCATTCCCCAGCACTCGGCCCCATCTCCCTCTAAACCCTTCCTGTTCCTGTCCCCCATCCAGATGCCTTTTAAATGCTGTCATTGTACCAGCCCCCACCACTTCCTCTGGCAGCTCCTCCCACACACGCACCACCCTCTGGGGGAAAAAGTTACCCCTCTGGTCCCCTTTCCCCCTCTCACCTTAAACCTACCCCCCCTCTCGTTCTGGACTCCCCCACCCCAGGGGGGGGGGAAAGACCTTGTCTATTTACCACCCCCCCCTCGTGATTTTATAAACCTCTATAAGGTCACCCCTCAGCCTCCGACGCTCCAGGGAAAACAGCCCCCAGCCTGTCCCAGCCTCTCCCTGGAGCTCAAACCCTCCAACATCCTTGTCAATCTTTTCCGAACCCCTTCCACAACATCCTTCCTGTAGCGGGGAGACCGGGATTGAACACAATATTCCAACAGGGGCCCCCTAACCAATGTCCTGTACAGCCCCAACACGACCTCCCCAACTCCTGTACTCAATACTCTGACCAATAAAGGGAAGCATACCCAACGCCTCCTTCACTATCCTATCGACCTGAGACTCCACTTTCAAGGAGCTATGAACCTGCACTCCTTGATGACGGAATCACAGAATCCCTACTGTGTGGAAGCAGGCCATTCAGCCCATCGAGTGCACAATGATCCTCCAAAGTGCATCCCTCCCAAAACCACTCCATCCCCGCTATCCCTGTAACCCTGCATTTAGCAGGGCCAATCCCACCCTAACCTGCACATCCCTGGGCACTACGGGGACAATTTAGCCCTGATTTGCCTTTCGAACATGCAGTCCCTCACCTTGATCTGAATTAAACTCCATCTGCCACTGCTTGGCCAATCTGATTGAGATCCCTTCGTAATCTGATTCCAATTTCCCTAAGACTGGAGGAGCAGGAATTGGGCCCTTTCAGCCCATTGATTCTGTCCTTCCATTCCCTCATGGCTGGTCAGTTTGTCTCGTACCCATTCTCCCCCATTCTCCCTGTAACCCTTGATCCCCTTGAACCCCCAGAACCTGTCTGTCTCTCTCTTAAATATACTCAATGCCCCGGCCCCCCACTGCGTTCTGTGGCAGTGAATTCTATCGACTCCCCAAAAGACGTCTCTCCTGGTCTCCGCCCTAAAGGGTGCTCCCTTCGCTCTGAGGCTGCGCCCTTGGGACCCAGTTTCTGCTCCCAATGGGAACATCTTCCCAAACACCCACTCTGTCCGGGCTGTTCAGGGTCCTGTGTGTTCGATCGCCACCCCTCCCCCCGCTCAAACATCTAAATCCCCATCGAGTGTGGTCCCAGAGTTCCTCGAAGGTCCCTCAAAGTGCGTTGAGCTGTTTGCTCTTGGGGACCACTCTTGTGGGACTCCTCTAGATCCTCTCTGGGGGGCTAGTCCCCCCTTCCTGAGACCCAGGGCCGAAGGGTGCGGCGCTGGCAAATCACGGGCGTAACAGGGCAGTGTCCGAGGAGCAGGAGGGTCGACGTTTCAGAAGCGGGGTGAGGGGAGGCGGGGGAGGGGGGGGTTTCCCAAAACGGTGCACACTACTCCACGTGTGGGCCCGAGCAGAGCCTCACATGGACGGGACACCCCCGCTTTTATATTCAGGTCCTCCCGAAATCAAATGCCAGCGTTGCGCTCGCCTTCCGGCCTACTGACGCGGAAAGCCTCGAGAGAATCCTGGACGAGAACCCCACCACCCCCCCCTCCTCCCTCTCACACACACACATACACACACTCACACACACACACACACACACACGCTCACACACACACACACACACACGCTCACACACACACACACACACACGCTCACACACACACACACACACTCAAGCACATACACTCACAACGAAACACAATCGCTCTCTCTCTCTTTCAAACACACTTCACTCTCTCTCCCACACACACACACACACACTCACACACACTCTCACACACACACACACACACACTCTCACACACACACACACACACACACACTCACTCACAACTATACACAATCTCTCTCTCTCTTTCAAACACACTTCACTCTCTCTCCCACAGACACACATAAACTCAGTTGGATACACACAGACACATGGCCACAAACCTGCAGAAACTGGGAGATGCACACGTAGATTTTGTGAAACACGCAGTCACTTGCTGATCGATCAACATGGCCTAATGGTCAGCGCTGAGGGAGCGGGCACTGTGGGAGGTTCAGTCCTGAGGGAGGGTCAGTGCTGAGGGAGTGGGTGCTGTGGGAGGGTCAGTGCTGAGGGAGTGGGTGCTGAGGGAGGGTCAGTGCTGTGGGAGGGTCAGTGCTGTGGGAGGGTCAGTGCTGAGGGAGGGTCAGTGCTGTGGGAGGGTCAGTGCTGAGGGAGTGGGTGCTGTGGGAGGGTCAGTGCTGAGGGAGTGGGCGCTGTGAGAGGGTCAGTGCTGAGGGAGGGTCAGTGCTGAGGGAGGGTCAGTGCTGAGGGAGTGGGTGCTGAGGGAGGGTCAGTGCTGAGGGAGGGTCAGCGCTGAGGGAGGGTCAGTGCTGAGGGAGGGTCAGTGCTGAGGGAGGGTCAGTGCTGAGGGAGTGGGTGCTGTGGGAGGGTCAGTGCTGAGGGCGGGTCAGTGCTGTGGGAGGGTCAGTGCTGAGGGAGTGGGCGCTGTGAGAGGGTCAGTGCTGAGGGAGGGTCAGTGCTGAGGGAGGGTCAGTGCTGAGGGAGTGGGTGCTGAGGGAGGGTCAGTGCTGAGGGAGGGTCAGCGCTGAGGGAGGGTCAGTGCTGAGGGAGGGTCAGTGCTGAGGGAGGGTCAGTGCTGTGGGAGGGTCAGTGCTGAGGGAGTGGGTGCTGTGGGAGGGTCAGTGCTGAGGGAGGGTCAGTGCTGAGGGAGTGGGTGCTGTGGGAGGGTCAGTGCTGAGGGCGGGTCAGTGCTGTGGGAGGGTCAGTGCTGAGGGAGTGGGTGCTGTGGGAGGGTCAGTGCTGTGGGAGAGTCAGTGCTGAGGGAGGGTCAGTGCTGAGGGAGGGTCAGTGCTGAGGGAGGGAGTGTGTTGAACAGTCCAACAGATGTCTCCACTTCACCAGAAATGTATCTGAAATTGATCTGAGCTCGATGCTAGAGACTCTGACAGTACACAGCTCCCCCGACCCGGTGCGGATGATATGCATTTAGCAATATCCTGAGTAACATTGGAGTCAAGAGAGATGTACAGCTCGGAAACAGACCCTTCGGCCCGGCCCGTCTGTGCTGACCCAGATATCCCTAACCTAATCCAGTCCCCCCATTCCCCAGCACTCGGCCCCATCTCCCTCTAAACCCTTCCTGTTCCTGTCCCCCATCCAGATGCCTTTTAAATGCTGTCATTGTACCAGCCCCCACCACTTCCTCTGGCAGCTCCTCCCACACACGCACCACCCTCTGGGGGAAAAAGTTACCCCTCGGGTCCCTTTCCCCCCTCTCACCTTAAACCTCCCCCCACCCCAGGGGGGGAAAAGACATTGTCTATTTACCCCCCCCCCCTCGTGATGTTATAAACCTCTATAAGGTCACCCCTCACCCTCCGACGCTCCAGGGATAACAGCCCCCAGCCTGTCCCAGCCTCTCCCTGTAGCTCAAACCCTCCAACATCCTCATCAATCTTTTCCGAACCCTTCCCCAACATCCTTCCTGTAGCAGGGAGACCGGGATTGAACACAATATTCCAACAGGGGCCCCCTAACCAATGTCCTGTACAGCCCCAACACGACCTCCCCAACTCCTGTACTCAATACTCTGACCAATAAAGGGAAGCATACCCAACGCCTCCTTCACTATCCTATCGACCTGAGACTCCACTTTCAAGGAGCTATGAACCTGCACTCCTTGTTGACGGAATCACAGAATCCCTACAGTGTGGAAGCAGGCCATTCAGCCCATTGAGTGCACAATGATCCTCCAAAGTGCATCCCACCCAAAACTACTCCATCCCCGCTGTCCCTGTAACCCTGCATTTAGCAGGGCCAATCCCACCCTAACCTGCACATCCCTGGGCACTACGGGGACAAATTAGCACGGCCAATCCCACCCTAACCTGTACATCCATGGGCACTACGGGGACAATTTAGCACGGTCAATCCCACCCTAACCTGCACATCCCTGGGCACTACGGGGACAATTTAGCACGGCCAATCCCACCCTAACCTGCACATCCCTGGGCACTACGGGGACAATTTAACACGGCCAATCCCGCCCTAACCTGTACATCCCTGGGCACTCCGGGGACAATTTAGCACGGCCAATCCCACCCTAACCTGCACATCCCTGGGCACTATGGGGACAATTTAGCACGGCCAATCCCGCCCTAACCTACACATCCCTGGGCACTACGGGGAAAATTTAGCACGGCCAATCCCGCCCTAACCTACACATCCCTGGGCACTACGGGGAAAATTTTGCACGGCCAATCCCACCCTAACCTGCACATCCCTGGGCACTGCGGGGACAATTTAGCACGGCCAATCCCACCCTAACCCGCACATCCTTGGGCACTACGAGACAATTTAGCACGGCCAATCCCACCCTAACCTGCACATCCCTGGGCACTACGGGGACAATTTAGCCCTGATTTGCCTTTCCAACATGCAGCCCCTCACCTTGATCTGAATTAAACTCCATCTGCCACTCCTTGGCCAATCTGATTGAGATCCCGTGGTAATCTGATTCCAATTTCCATAAGACCTTAGGAGCAGGAATTGGGCCCTTTCATCCCATTGATTCTGTCCTTCCATTCAATCATGGCTGGTCAGTTTGTCTCGTACCCATTCTCCCCCAGTCTCCCTGTAACCCTTGATCCCCTTGCACCCCAAGAACCTGTCTGTCTCTCTCTTAAATATACTCAATGCCCCGGCCCCCCACTGCGTTCTGTAGCAGTGAATTCTATCGACTCCCCAAAAGACGTCTCTCCTGGTCTCCGCCCTAAAGGGTGCTCCCTTCGCTCTGAGGCTGCGCCCTTGGGACCCAGTTTCTGCTCCCAATGGGAACATCTTCCCAAACACCCACTCTGTCCGGGCTATTCAGGGTCCTGTGTGTTGGATCGCCACCCCCTCCCCCTTCAAACATCTAAAACCCCATCGAGTGTGGTCCCAGAGTTCCTCGAAGGTCCCTCAAAGTGCGTTGAGCTGTTTGCACTGGGGACCACTCTTGTGGGCCTCCTCTAGATCCTCTCTGGGGGGCTAGTCCCCCCTTCCTGAGACCCAGGGCCGAAGGGTGCGGCGCTGGCAAATCACGGGCGTAACAGGGCAGTGTCCGAGGAGCAGGAGGGTCGACGTTTCAGAAGCGGGGTGAGGGGAGGCGGGGGAGGGGGGGGTTTCCCAAAACGGTGCACACTACTCCACGTGTGGGCCCGAGCAGAGCCTCACATGGACGGGACACCCCCGCTTTTATATTCAGGTCCTCCCGAAATCAAATGCCAGCGTTGCGCTCGCCTTCCGGCCTACTGACGCGGAAAGCCTCGAGAGAATCCTGGACGAGAACCCCACCACCCCCCCCTCCTCCCTCTCACACACACACATACACACACTCACACACACACACACACACACGCTCACACACACACACACACACACACTCACACACACACACACACACACGCTCACACACACACACACACACTCAAGCACATACACTCACAACGAAACACAATCGCTCTCTCTCTCTTTCAAACACACTTCACTCTCTCTCCCACACACACACACACACACACTCACACACACTCTCTCACACACACACACACACACACACTCTCACACACACACACACACACACACACTCACTCACAACTATACACAATCTCTCTCTCTCTTTCAAACACACTTCACTCTCTCTCCCACAGACACACATAAACTCAGTTGGATACACACAGACACATGGCCACAAACCTGCAGAAACTGGGAGATGCACACGTAGAGTTTGTGAAACACGCAGTCACTTGCTGATCGATCAACATGGCCTAATGGTCAGCGCTGAGGGAGCGGGCACTGTGGGAGGTTCAGTCCTGAGGGAGGGTCAGTGCTGAGGGAGTGGGTGCTGAGGGAGGGTCAGTGCTGTGGGAGGGTCAGTGCTGTGGGAGGGTCAGTGTTGAGGGAGGGTCAGTGCTGAGGGAGGGTCAGTGCTGAGGGAGTGGGTGCTGTGGGAGGGTCAGTGCTGAGGGAGTGGGCGCTGTGGGAGGGTCAGTGCTGTGGGAGGGTCAGTGCTGAGGGAGGGTCAGTGCTGAGGGAGTGGGTGCTGAGGGAGGGTCAGTGCTGAGGGAGTGGGTGCTGTGGGAGGGTCAGTGCTGTGGGAGGGTCAGTGCTGAGGGAGTGGGTGCTGTGGGAGGGTCAGTGCTGAGGGAGGGTCAGTGCTGAGGGAGTGGGTGCTGTGGGAGGGTCAGTGCTGAGGGCGGGTCAGTGCTGTGGGAGGGTCAGTGCTGAGAGAGTGGGTGCTGTGGGAGGGTCAGTGCTGTGGGAGGGTCAGTGCTGAGGGAGGGTCAGTGCTGTGGGAGGGTCAGTGCTGAGGGAGGGTCAGTGCTGAGGGAGGGTCAGTGCTGTGGGAGGGTCAGTGCTGAGGGAGGGTCAGTGCTGAGGGAGGGAGTGTGTTGAACAGTCCAACAGATGTCTCCACTTCACCAGAAATGTATCTGAAATTGATCTGAGCTCGATGCTAGAGACTCTGACAGTACACAGCTCCCCCTACCCGGTGCGGATGATATGCATTTAGCAATATCCTGAGTAACATTGGAGTCAAGAGAGATGTACAGCTCGGAAACAGACCCTTCGGCCCGGCCCGTCTGTGCTGACCCAGATATCCCTAACCTAATCCAGTCCCCCCATTCCCCAGCACTCGGCCCCATCTCCCTCTAAATCCTTCCTGTTCCTGTCCCCCATCCAGATGCCTTTTAAATGCTGTCATTGTACCAGCCCCCACCACTTCCTCTGGCAGCTCCTCCCACACACGCACCACCCTCTGGGGGAAAAAGTTACCCCTCGGGTCCCTTTCCCCCCTCTCACCTTAAACCTCCCCCCACCCCAGGGGGGGAAAAGACCTTGTCTATTTACCCCCCCCCCCTCGTGATGTTATAAACCTCTATAAGGTCACCCCTCAGCCTCCGACGCTCCGGGGAAAACAGCCCCCAGTCTGTCCCAGCCTCTCCCTGTAGCTCAAACCCTCCAACGTCTTTGTCAATCTTTTCCGAACCCTTCCCCAACATCCTTCCTGTAGCAGGGAGACCGGGATTGAACACAATATTCCAACAGGGGCCCCCTAACCAATGTCCTGTACAGCCGCAACACGACCTCCCCAACTCCTGTACTCAATACTCTGACCAATAAAGGGAAGCATACCCAACGCCTCCTTCACTATCCTATCGACCTGAGACTCCACTTTCAAGGAGCTATGAACCTGCACTCCTTGATGACGGAATCACAGAATCCCTACTGTGTGGAAGCAGGCCATTCAGCCCATCGAGTGCACAATGATCCTCCAAAGTGCATCCCTCCCAAAACCACTCCATCCCCGCTATCCCTGTAACCCTGCATTTAGCACGGCCAATCCCACCCTAACCTGCACATCCCTGGGCACTACGGGGACAATTTAGCCCTGATTTGCCTTTCGAACATGCAGTCCCTCACCTTGATCTGAATTAAACTCCATCTGCCACTGCTTGGCCAATCTGATTGAGATCCCTTCGTAATCTGATTCCAATTTCCCTAAGACTGGAGGAGCAGGAATTGGGCCCTTTCAGCCCATTGATTCTGTCCTTCCATTCCCTCATGGCTGGTCAGTTTGTCTCGTACCCATTCTCCCCCAGTCTCCCTGTAACCCTTGATCCCCTTGAACCCCCAGAACCTGTCTGTCTCTCTCTTAAATATACTCAATGCCCCGGCCCCCCACTGCGTTCTGTGGCAGTGAATTCTATCGACTCCCCAAAAGACGTCTCTCCTGGTCTCCGCCCTAAAGGGTGCTCCCTTCGCTCTGAGGCTGCGCCCTTGGGACCCAGTTTCTGCTCCCAATGGGAACATCTTCCCAAACACCCACTCTGTCCGGGCTGTTCAGGGTCCTGTGTGTTCGATCGCCACCCCTCCCCCCGCTCAAACATCTAAAACCCCATCGAGTGTGGTCCCAGAGTTCCTCGAAGGTCCCTCAAAGTGCGTTGAGCTGTTTGCTCTTGGGGACCACTCTTGTGGGCCTCCTCTAGATCCTCTCTGGGGGGCTAGTCTGTCCTTCCTGAGACCCAGGGCCGAAGGCAAATCGCGGCTCGACAGGGCAGTGTCCGAGGAACAGGAGGGTTGACGTTTCAGAAGCGGGGTGAGGGGAGGCGGGGGAGGGGGGGGGTTTCCCAAAACGGTGCACACTACTCCACGTGTGGGCCCGAGCAGAACCTCACATGGACGGGACACCCCCGCTTTTATATTCAGGTCCTCCCGAAATCAAATGCCAGCGTTGCGCTCGCCTTCCGGGGCAAGCCTCGAGATAATCCTGGACGAGAACCCCACCAACCCCCCGCCCACCCCCCACACACACACTCACACACGCACGCTCAAGCACATACACAATCTCTCTCTCTCTCTCTTTCAAACACACAGTCAAACACACTTCACTCTCTCTCCCACAGACACACATAAACTCAGTTGGATACACACAGACACATGGCCACAAACCTGCAGAAACTGGGAGACGCACACGTAGAGTTTGTGAAACACGCAGTCACTTGCTGATCGGTCAACATGGCCTAATGGTCAGCGCTGAGGGAGCGGGCACTGTGGGAGGTTCAGTCCTGAGGGAGGGTCAGTGCTGAGGGAGTGGGTGCTGTGGGAGGGTCAGTGCTGAGGGAGGGTGAGTGCTGAGGGAGTGGGTGCTTTGGGAGGGTCAGTGCTGTGGGAGGGTCAGTGCTGAGGGAGTGGGTGCTGAGGGAGGGTCAAGGCTGTGGGAGGGTCAGTGCTGAGGGAGTGGGTGCTGTGGGAGGGTCAGGGCTGTGGGAGGGTCAGTGCTGAGGGAGTGGGTGCTGAGGGAGGGTCAGTGCTGAGTGAGTGGGTGCTGAGGGACGGTCAGTGCTGAGGGAGTGGGTGCTGTGGGAGGGTCAGTGCTGTGGGAGGGTCAGTGCTGAGGGAGTGGGTGCTGTGGGAGGGTCAGTGCTGTGGGAGGGTCAGTGCTGAGGGAGTGGGTGCTGTGGGAGGGTCAGCGCTGAGGGAGTGGGTGCTGTGGGAGGGTCAGTGCTGAGGGAGGGTCAGTGCTGAGGGAGTGGGTGCTGTAGGAGGGTCAGTGCTGTGGGAGGGTCAGTGCTGAGGGAGGGTCAGCGCTGATGGAGCCACCTCTCAGCCCAGCTCTGCAGCTTATCTATGTCCCTCTGTAACCTACAACATCCTTCGTCACTATCCACAACTCCACCGACCTTAGTGTCATCCGCAAATTTACTAACCCATCCTTCTACACCCTCATCCAGGTCGTTTATAAAAATGACAAACAGCAGTGGACCCAACACTGACCCTTGCGGTACCCCACTAGTAACTGGACACCAAGATGAACATGTTCCATCAACTACAACCCTCTGTTTTCTTTCAGCGAGCCAATTACTGATCCAAACTGCTGTGTCTCCCACCATCCCAATCATCCAAGTGATTACCTAAGGATTGTTTAAATCTCCCTAATGTGGCTGAGTTGACTACATGAGCAGGCAGGGCATTCCACCCCCTTAACACTCTCTGCGTAAAGAACCTGCCTCTGATACCTGTCCTGAATCTTTGGGGGGCGCGGTAGCTCAGTGGTTAGCACTGCTGCCTCACAGCACCGGGGACCCGGGTTCAACTCCCACCTCGGGGCAACTGTCTGCATGGTGTTTGCACGTTCTCCCCGTGTCTGCGCGGGTTTCCTCCCACAGTCGCAAAGATGTGCAGGTCTGGCGAATTGACCACGCTAAGGTGCATTAGATAGGGTAGACACAGGGTCGGGGAATGGGGGGGGGGGGGGTTACTCTGCGGAGGGTCGGTGTGGACTTGTTGGGCCGAAGAGCCTGTTTCCACACTGTAGGGAATCTCATCTAATCATAAACCTACCACCCCTCAACTTGTAGCTGTGCCCCCTTGTACAAGCTGATGTCC
>NC_092774.1:1372494-1374166 GCF_047496795.1 Chiloscyllium punctatum | reverse complement strand
TGCGTGTGTTAGAGTGAGCGTGTGTGTTAGTGTCTGTGTGCGTGTGTATTAGTGTCTCTCTGTGTTAGTGTCTGTGTGAGTGTGTATTAATGTCTGTGTGTCTAACCCCCACCCGTCTCTCTCTCTCTCTGTCTCTCTTTCTCTCTCTGTCGCGAATCTCTCGCTAATCTTTCTCTCTTCGTCTCTATCTCTCTCACCTCGCCCTCTTTCTTTCCCTCTTGCCACGCCTCCCTCCCCAACTCTGTCTCAGTCCTTCACTCCTCTTTCCGTCGCTCTCTCTCTCTCTCTGTGTATTAGTGTCTGTGTGTGTTAATGTCTATGTGTAGGTTAGTGTCTGGTGTGTGTTAGTGTCTGTGTGTGTGTATTAGTGTCTCTGTGTGTTAGTGTCTGTGTGGAGTGTGTATTAGTGTCTCTGTGTGTTAGTGTCTATGTGTATTAATGTCTGTGTGAGTGTATTAGTGTCTGTGTGTGTTAGTGTCTGTGTGAGTGTGTATTAATGTCTGTGTGAGTGTGTATTAGTGTCTCTGTGTGTTAGTGTCTATGTGTATTAATGTCTGTGTGAGTGTATTAGTGTCTGTGTGTGTTAGTGTCTGTGTGAGTGTGTGTGTTAGTGTTTGTGTGTGTGTGTGTGTATTGATGTCTGTGCATGTTAGTGTTTGTGTGAGTTTGTGTTTTAGTGTCTGTGTGAATGTGTGTTCGCGTCTGTGTGAGTTTGTGTGTGGATTTATGTGCTTGTGTGTGCGAGTGTGGGTGTGTTAGTGTGTGTGGGGTGAGAGTTTGTGTGTGGTTGGGCGGGTTCAACTGTGCGAGTGAGTGAGTGAGTGAGTGAGTGTGGATATGTTGGTGTGAGTTGTAGAATCCAGCACAGTCATACAGCACAGAAATAGACCCTTTGGCCCAACCTGAATATAATCCCAAACTGAGCTAGTCCCAAACCTGTCCTTGCTCCTGGCCCGTATCCCTCCAAACCTTTCCCTCTCCATGTCCTTATCCAAATGTCTTTTAAATGTTGTAACTGAACCCACATTCCCCACCTCCTCAGAAGCTCATTCCACACACGCACCACCCTCTGTGTGAAAAGTTTGTCCCCATTTTTTTGAATCCCTCTCCCCTCACCTTAAAAATGTGCTCCCCCCTCCCCGCCAGTTTTGAAATCCCCTGTGCTAGGGAAAACACAACTAGCCACTAACCCTATCTATACCCCTCTGTGATTTTATAACCCCCTGTATTGTGTGTGTGTCTATGTGTGAGAGTTTTTGTTGTGAGTGGAGTGTGTTTGTGTAGGGTCATGTGTGTGAGTGAGTGAATGTGTGCCGGGGGGGTGCGTATGTCTGAGTTTTGTGTGTGTGTGTGAGTGAATTTGTGTGATTGTGTGCGTATAAGTGGTTGGATGCATGTGCGTGGGCGTGGGTGTGTGTGTGAGAGAGAGAGAGTTTGTGTGAGAGTGTAGGTGAGTGTGGAGAGTTTGTGAGAGAGAGAGTGTGTGTTGGTGCGTGGGTGTGGGTGTGAGTTTGTGTGTTTTTAAGTGAGAGAGAGTTTGTGTGAGTGGGTGTGTGTGGCTGTGTGAGTATACCTCTTTTTGTGTCTGACAGAGTTTGTGAGAGTGTGTATGAGTGTGTGTGTTGGTGCATGGTTTGTGCGTTTGTAAGTGACAGGGTTTGTGTCAGTGTGT
>NC_092774.1:1364994-1367494 GCF_047496795.1 Chiloscyllium punctatum | reverse complement strand
GGAGTGTGTGCGTGGGAGTGAGCGTGTGGGAGTGTGTGTGTGGGAGTGTGTGTGGGAGTGTGCGTGTGGGAGTGTGAGTGTGAGAGTGAGTGTGTGAGAGTGTGCCTGTGTATGTGTGGGAGTGTGTGTGTGAGAGTGAGTGTGTGGGAGTGTGTGTGTGAGAGTGAGTGTGTGAGAGTGTGCCTGTGTATGTGTGGGAGTGTGTGTGTGAGAGTGAGTGTGTGGGAGTGTGTGTGGGAGTGTGCGTGTGGGAGAGTGAGTGTGTGGGAGTGTGTGTGTGGGAATGATTGTGTGGTAGTTTGTGTGTGGGAGTGTGTGTGTGGGAGTGTGCATGTGGGAATGTGTGTGTGAGAGTGAGTGTGTGGGAGTGTGTGTGGGGGAAGGAGTGTGTGGGAGTTTGTGTGTGGGAATGTGTGTATGGGAATGGATGGGTGGGAGTGTGAGTGTGTGTGTGAGTGTGTGTGGGAGTGTGCATGTAGGAGTGTTTGTGTGGAAGTGAGAGTGTGGGAGTGTGGGAGTGTGTGTGGGAGTGTGTGAGTGTGGGAGTGTGCGTTTGGGAGTGTGCATGTGGGTGTGTGTGTATGTGGGAGTGTGTGTGTGGGAGTGTGTGTGTGGGAGTGTGTGAATGTTGGCGTGTGAGTGTGGGAGTGTGCGTTTGGGAGTTTGCGTGTGGGGGTGTGTGTGTGAGAGTGAGTGTGTGGGACTTTGTGTGTGGGAGTGTGTGAGTGTTGGCGTGTGAGTGTTGACGTGTGAGTGTGGGAGTGTGCGTTTGGGAGTGTGGGGGTGTGTGTGTGAGAGTGACTGTGTGGGAGTGTGTGTGTGGGAGTGAGTGTGTGGGAGTGAGCGTGTGGGAGTGAGTGTGTAGGAGTGTGTGTGGGAGTGTGCATGTAGGGGTGTGTGTGTGTGGGAGTGAATGCGTGAGTGTGTGTGGGGGTGTGCGTGTGGGGGTGTGCATGTGGGAGTGTGTGTGGGAGTGTATATGTAGGAGTGTGTGTGGGAGTGTGCATGTGGGTGTGTGTGTGTGGGAGTGTGCGTGTGGGGGCACGTGTGTGGGAGTGAGTGTGTAAGAGTGTGCGTGTGGGAGTGTGTATGTGGGTGTGTGTGTGTGGGAGTGTGCGTGTGGGGGCATGTGTGTGGGAGTGAGCATGTAGGAGTGTGCGTGTGGAAGTGTTCTCGAGATGGAGTATGTGATTCTATGTATCTCTGTGTTTGCAATTCTGTATGTGTCTGTGTGTTTGTGAGACACAGTGCATGTGTGTGAGAGTGTGTTGTGTGTAGTGTGAGAGAAAATGTGTCGCAATGTGCGTCTGAGAGTGTAAGAAAGAGAGAGTGAGAGAATACATAAGAGTGAATGTGTGTGAGAGAGTGTATGTGCATGAGAAAGAATGTGAGAGTGGATCTGTGTGTGAGAGTTTGTTGTGTGAGAGAATGTGACTGAACCAATGTGAACTAGTGTGTGTATGTGAGTGTGAGAGTGTGTAAGAAAGACTGCATGTGAGAATGTGTGAGAGAGTGAATCTATGGCAGTGTGTAAGTGTGCACGTGTGAGAGAATGTTTGCATGTGCAGGTGTGTGTGTGAGAATGTGCGAGAATGTGTGTGAGTGAGATTGTAAGGAAGGGTGTGTGAAAGAGTGTACATGTGAGTATGTGTGAGAGTATGCATGAGAATGCATGCAAGTGTGTGTCAGTATATGTGACTGTGCGAATGTGTGAGAGTACAAGTGTGTGAGGGTGTGTGTGTGAGAATGGGTGTGTCTGAGATTATGCAAGTGTGTGTGTGAATGTGTGTGTCTAAGTATGTGTCTAAGAGAGAGTGCGTAAATGTATGTGTGTGTGAATGTGTGAGTGTGTGTATGTATGTGTAAAGGTATGTGTGAATGTGTGTAAGACAGTGTGTGTAAATGTGTGTCTGTGTGTGTGAACATGTGTGTGTAACAGTATGTGCGAATGTGAGTGTGTGTGAATGTGTGAGTGTGTGCGTGTGTGTGTGAATGTTGTGTGAATGTGTGTGTGTTTGTGAATATGTGAGTGTGTGTGTGTGAATGTGTGTGTGAATGTGTGTGTGAATGTCTGTGAGTGTGTGTGTGTGAATGTGTGTGTGAATGTCTGTGAGTGTGTGTGTGTGAATGTGTGTGTGTGAATGTGTGCATGTCTGTGTGTGAGAATGTGTATGTGTTTGTGAATGTGTGTGTGTAAGAGTATGTGCGAATGTGATTGTGTGTGTGTGTTTGTGAATGTGTGTGAATGTGTGTGTGTTTGTGAGTGAATGTGTGTGAATGTGTGTGTGTTTGTGAATGTGTGTGTGTGAATGTGTGCATGTTTGTGAGTGTGTGTGTGTTTGTGAATGTGTGTGTGTGAATGTGTGCATGTTTGTGAGTGTGTGTGTGTTTGTGAATGTGTCTGTGTGTGAATATGTGTGTGTGAATGTGTATGTGTTTGTGAATGTGTGTGTGTAAGAGTATGTGCGAATGTGATTGTGTGTGTGTGTTTGTGAATGTG
>NC_092774.1:1347494-1362494 GCF_047496795.1 Chiloscyllium punctatum | reverse complement strand
TAGATAGATAGATAGATTAGATGGATTAGATTTGATAAATTAAATAAATATATGAGATGAATTAGATAGATAGATAGATAGATAGACAGATGGTTAGATTAGATGAATTAGACAAATAGATTAGATAGATTAGATTTGATAAATTAAATAGATATATAAGATGAATTAGATAGATAGATAGATAGATAGATAAATTAGATACATAGATTAGATAAATTAGATAGATATATTGGATGAATTAGATAGATAGATAAATAGATTAAATTAGATAAATTAGATAGATATATGAGATGAATTAGATAGATAGATAGATAGATAGATAAATTAGTTAGATATATGAGATGAATTAGATAGATTAGATTGGATAAATTAGATCGATATATTAGATGAATTAGATAGATAGATAGATAGATTAGATAAATTAGATAGATAGATAGATAAATTAGTTAGATATATGAGATGAATTAGATAGATTAGATTGGATAAATTAGATCGATATATTAGATGAATTAGATAGATAGATAGATAGATAGATTAGATAAATTAGATAGATAGATAGATAAATTAGTTAGATATATGAGATGAATTAGATAGATTAGATTGGATAAATTAGATCGATATATTAGATGAATTAGATAGATAGATAGATAGATTAGATAAATTAGATAGATAGATAGATAGATAGATAGATAGATAGATAGATTAGATAACTTAGATAGATAGATTAGATGAATTAGATAGATATCTTAGATAGATAACCTAGTTAGATGAATTAGATAGATAGATAGATAGATAGATAGATTAGATGAATTAGATAGATAGATAGATAGATAAATTAGATAGAAAGATTAGATGAATTACAATGGATTGGATAGATGAGATAAATTCGATAGATTAGTTGAATTGGATAGATAGATAGAGTTGATGAAATTAGATAGATTAGATAGATAGATAGATTAAATGAAATAGATAGATAAATAGATAGATGGATGAATGGATGCAGAGATATAGAGAGACAGACGGAGATGCAGAGATAGAAAGAATGACAGTGGGATAGAAAGGAAGTGTAGAAAGTGCAGCAAGATAGACAGACAGACAGGTGACAGATATAAATAGAGATAGTCTATCTCTTTCACTACCTCTCTTTACCTTCCCCCTTACCCAACTCCTTTTCTCTTCCTCTTTCCCCCGCCCTTTCTCTCTCCATCTCATTGTCTCTCTCTCTCTCTCTCTCCTCTTCTCCCTCTCTCTTGCTGTCTCTCTCTCTCTCCCTCACTTTCCCAACATCTCTCCGCGTGTGTTTCGCTGCCTCTGTCGGTGTTTCTCTCTCGATCTGTCTCTCTGTCTCTCTCAGTATCCCTCTCCTTGTCTTTTTTGCTCTCTCTGTTTCTGTCTGTCTCTGTCTATATCTATTTGTCTCTCTCTGTCTGTCTCACTCTGTCTGTCTCTCTCTTTTTGGCTTTGCCTGTCTCTCTTTCTCTATCCCAACCTCTCTCTCTGTCTGTCTGCATCGCCATGTCTCTCTCTGTCTCTCTCTGTCTGTCTTTCTCTCTATGTCTCACTCTCACTGTCTCTCTCTATCCCTCTCTCTGTCTTGCTCACTCTCTACACTCTGTCTGCTGTGTGTGTGTGTGTGTGTCTTTTGCCTCTATATATTTCTCTCTCCCTCTCTGTGTCTCACTCCTCCTTGTCTCTTTAATACCTTTTGCTTGAGCACCTGTTTTCCTTCATGTCTGCAAATGTCTTGATTTCTGTGTGTCTCCGTCTCTCTCTCTCTCTCTCTCTCCCTTTCTCCCCCTCGCTCTCCATGTCCATCACTCTTTTAGTCTGTCTTTCGTGTCCCTCCCCCCTCAGACTTTGCTTTTCTCTCTCTCTCGCTCTCTGTCTACCTGTATCTTCCTATCTCTATTTCTCTCCTTCTCTCTCCTCTCTTTGTCCCTCTCTCTGTCTCTCTTTCTGTGTCTTTCTATGCCTCTCTCTGTCTCAGTCTCTGTCCCTGTGTATATCTCTATCTGTTTCTCTCTCTGTCTTTCTCTCTCTCTTTTTCTCTGTCTCTGCCTCTCTCTGTCTCCATCTCTGTCCCTGTGTATATCTCTGTCTGTTTCTCTCTCTGTATCTCTCTGTGTCTCTGTCTCTCTCTTTCTCTGCCTCTGTCTCTGTCCGTGTGTATATCTCTATCTGTTTCTGTCTGTCTCTGTCCATCTCCCTCTCTCTGCTTCTGCCCCTCTCTGTCTCCATCTCTGTCCCTGTGTATCTCTCTCTCTCTGTCTTCCACTGTCTCTGTCTCCGTATCTGTCCCTGTGTATATCTCTATCTGTTTCTCTCTCTGTCTCCGTCTCTGTCTCTCTCTCTCTCTCTCTTTCTCTGCCTCTCACTGTCTCCATCTCTGTCCCTGTGTACCTCTCTCTATCTGTGTCCATTCCTGTCACTGAGTCTCTCTCTCTCTCTCTCTCTCTCTCTGTTCATCCCTGTCCCAGTGTATCTCTCGCTCTCTCGCTCTGTGCCTCTGTCTCTCTTTGCCTGTCTTTCACCTTGTATCTGTTTGTTTTGCTGTGTGTCTCTATTTCTCCCTGCCTCTCTCCTTCTCTCTCTTCTTCTGACTTTTTAATTCTGTGTCTATTTTCTTACTGTCCACGAGTATACCCTTTGCCTCCCTCTCTTTGTTTGACTCTCTCTCTCTCTCTATCTCTCTCTGTCTTGGTTCCAGTTTGCAATTCTTCCTAATTCTCTCTGTCTCTCTCTATGTCTCTCTGTGTCTATTTTCTCTCTGTCTCTCTCTTTCTGTCCCTGTCTCTATCTTTGTCTATTTTCTCTCTATCCCCGTCTCTCTCTCTCTGTCCATGTCCCTGTCTTTCCCTTTCTCCCTCTGTCCCTGTCTCTCTCTCTCTCTCTCTCTGTCACTGTCTCTCTCTCTCTGTCCCAGTCTCTCTCTCTGTCCCCATCTCTCTCTGTGTCTATTTTCTCTCTGTCCCTGTCTCTCTCTGTCTGTATTCTCTGTGTCTGTTTGTCTCTACCTCTTTGTCCATGATTTCTCTCTCTCTCGATATATATCTCTATCTATTTTCTCCCTGTCCTCGTGTCTCTCTCTCTCTCCATTTCTCTCTCTCCATTTTTCTCTCTCTCTCTCTCTCCATTGACGTATCAGCTCGTGTTTCCCTGAATAACCACAATTAAACTATTGCATATTTGTTAAAGAAAAAAGCCGTGCACTCTTTTATTCGTTAAAGTTTGCCTCAGTAATTTCAAACTTCAATTCCAATGTGAGACGTTAAGAGTGAACCCACCATGAAAACTCTGAGTGGGAGCAATTTCGGGTAACTCAAGGGGTTAGCACTTCAGCCCCACAGTGCCATGGTCCCGGGTTCGATCGCACCATCGGGTCACTGTCTGTGTGTGGAGTTTGCAAGTTCTTAACCGCCAACCCCTGCCCCGTGTCTGTGTGGATTTCCAACCACAGTCCAAAGATGTGCAGGTTAGGGTGGGATTGGCCGTCCTAAATTGTCCCCGTAGTGCCCAGGGATGTGCAGGTTAGGGTGGGATTGGCCGTGCTAAATTGTCCCGTAGTGCCCAGGGATGTGCAGGTTAGGGTGGGATTGGCCGTCCTAAATTGTCCCCGTAGTGCCCAGGGATGTGCAGGTTAGGGTGGGATTGGCTGTGCTAAATTGTCCCGTAGTGCCCAGGGATGTGCAGGTTAGGGTGGGATTGGCCGTCCTAAATTGTCCCCGTAGTGCCCAGGGATGTGCAGGTTAGGGTGGGATTGGCCGTGCTAAATTGTCCCGTAGTGCCCAGGGATGTGCAGGTTAGGGTGGGATTGGCCGTCCTAAATTGTCCCCGTAGTGCCCAGGGATGTGCAGGTTAGGGTGGGATTGGCTGTGCTAAATTGTCCCGTAGTGCCCAGGGATGTGCAGGTTAGGGTGGGATTGGCCGTGCTAAATTGTCCCGTAGTGCCCAGGGATGTGCAGGTTAGGGTGGGATTGGCTGTGCTAAATTGTCCCGTAGTGCCCAGGGATGTGCAGGTTAGGGTGGGATTGGCCGTGCTAAATTGTCCCGTAGTGCCCAGGGATGTGCAGGTTAGGGTGGGATTGGCCGTGCTAAATTGTCCCATAGTGCACAGGGATGTGCAGGTTAGGGTGGGATTGGCCGTGCTAAATTGTCCCGTAGTGCCCAGGGATGTGCAGGTTAGGGTGGGATTGGCCGTGCTAAATTGTCCCATAGTGCCCAGGGATGTACAGGTTAGGGTGGGGATTGGCCGTGCTAAATTGTCCCGTAGTGCCCAGGGATGTGCAGGTTAGGGTGGGATTGGCCGTGCTAAATTGTCCCGTAGTGCCCAGGGATGTACAGGTTAGGGTGGGGATTGGCCGTGCTAAATTGTCCCCGTAGTGCCCAGGGATGTGCAGGTTAGGGTGGGATTGGCTGTGCTAAATTGTCCCCATAGTGCCCAGGGATGTGCAGGTTAGGGTGGGATTGGCCGTGCTAAATTATCCCCGTAGTGCCCAGGGATGTACAGGTTAGGGTGGGATTGGCCGTCCTAAATTGTCCCCGTAGTGCCCAGGGATGTGCAGGTTAGGGTGGGATTGGCTGTGCTAAATTGTCCCGTAGTGCCCAGGGATGTGCAGGTTAGGGTGGGATTGGCCGTGCTAAATTGTCCCGTAGTGCCCAGGGATGTGCAGGTTAGGGTGGGATTGGCCGTGCTAAATTGTCCCATAGTGCACAGGGATGTGCAGGTTAGGGTGGGATTGGCCGTGCTAAATTGTCCCGTAGTGCCCAGGGATGTGCAGGTTAGGGTGGGATTGGCCGTGCTAAATTGTCCCCGTAGTGCCCAGGGATGTGCAGGTTAGGGTGGGATTGGCCATGCTAAATTGTCCCCGTAGTGCCCAGGGATGTGCAGGTTAGGGTGGGATTGGCGATCGGAAATGAAGTGTTACAGGGATACGGTACGGTGGTAGGTGGGATGCTCTTCAGTGGGTTGGTGCGGACTCGACGGGTAGAATGGCCTGCCTCCACACCTATAGGAGATTCTAAGACACACAGAGACAAATAAACCCAGACAGCAGTGCACCAGGGCCGACTGAAATGCAACCAGAATGGCCCATACATTGTTCAGGAGTGCGGCTGGAATCCAGGGAGAACGTGACCTCCCCGGGAGGAGGGGGGAGCTGAGGGAGATTTACCTGGGACGTTGCCCCCCCCCAGGGCGGGAGAGTCTGCGTGACTGAGAGGGAGTGCACAGTCGGGGTGGGGAAGGGGTATGAGGGTTCGTTATTCGTGCAGAGGGGGTGCTGGGGAATCAGGGACCCACTGTTCCTGTGTTCAGGAGGGGCAAAACCACCCCAGAACATTGAGGAAGTGTATCGACAGGCACGCGTGATGCCAGGGCTATGGGTACACTGCTGGGTAATGGGACATCAGCTAATCAGCTGGTTGCTTATTATCGGGCAGATCTGTTGGGCTAAAGGCTTATCTGTGTATTATTTTTCTTTCTATCTATCTATCTATCTATCTATCTATCTATGTCTGTCTATCTGTCTATCTGTGTCTGTCTATCTGTCTATCTATCTATTTATCTATCTATCTATCTGTGTCTGTCTATCTGTCTATCTATCTATCTATCTATCTATGAATTTTATTTCATGTCCCGTTTGATAATTCCCTCCCTCGCTTCCTCGCTCATGCCATCCATCCAGCCCCTGTTATCAGGATCATTGCCTCATGAGTGTTATGTGTGTTCTGATTTAATTTCTCTCACAGTGTGGTGCTGTGATTACACTCCTTGGTAATTAATCTTCACATGAATCACCTTAACTGCACCATTCACCGTTCCCACTGTGTTAACTGTTCCCAGTCTCTCAAGCATCTTCCTTTCATATAGATTTCTCCTCTCTCTGTCTTACTCTTTTCCCACTTTGGTCTCTCCTTCCTCCCTCGTTCCTCCTTCCTTTTCTTCCTCCCTTTGTCTCCATCTTGCCTGACTCCCCTTCTTCACCTCCCTCTCGTCTTCCTCGCTTTCCCTCTTCAACTCTTTTGATCTCTCCCCCGCCTCTCCAACCCCTCTCCCGGTCTCTCCCCTGCCTCTCTCTCCCCTATCCAATTGTCCTATCTTTCTCCCCTCAATTCCTCTCTCACCCTCTCTCCTGGCTCCCTCTCTGTTACTCCTCACTGTCTTGCTCTCTCTCCTCTCGCGCTTTCCTTCATTCTCTCCTCCCTTCCTATCTCTCCCTTCCCTAGTTTATCCCCCTCCTTATTCCACTCCCTCTTTACCTTTCTCCCCCTCTCCTCACTGCCCATTTCTCTGTTTCTTTCTCTCCCTCTCCCATTCCCTCCATCCTCTCTCCCTCCCTCTATCTCTCTTGCCATCTCCCCTCTCTCCATCAGCCTCACTTCTCTCATTCCTCCTACTCACTCTCTTCCTCTCTCATGGCTCTCTCCCACTCTCTCTCTGTTACCTCTCTCTCTCTGCCTCTCTCTCCCTCGCTATCAGTTGCGCCCTCTCAAGACGCCCACTCCTTCTCCTCCCTCTCCTGGCTCTGCCCCACTCTCTCTGTTTCCTCTCCCCCTCTCTATCAGCCTCACCTCTCTCATTCCTACCACTCCCTCTCTTTCTCTCTCCTGGCTCTCTCCCACTCTCTGCCCTGCCTCCCCTCCCCTCTCTTCTGTTGTTAAAACAAAAATGAAACGCTGCACGTTAAGGGAGTGCAGGCATCGAAGACGGTTCGTCTGCGGGTACAGCAAGCAATCAGAAAAACCAGTAGGATGCAATGGTCAATCCTGAGGGAGAACTGAGTCCAAGAGTAGAAAGGCAATTCTTCAGCTAGACACTGGGCACTGGGGAGACAGCATCTGGGGAACCAGGCGCAGCGCTGAGCTCCTGTATTGACGGGTGGATGGCAGTGCAACAGAGATGGTTCTAGAAGGTTTCCTGGAATGGGGAGGGAGCGGCGAAGTATTTAATGGGGAAAAGGGCAAGGCTGGAATCACTGGAGTTTGAAAGATTCAGAGATGACCTGATGGGAACGTGGAAGGGGTCGAGGGTGTGGGGGAGGTGTGGAGGGGTGGGGGGGGTGTTGCCTCTTGTGGAAGAATGGAGAACGAGGTGAGGGGGTTGGGGGGGGGTCACAGTTTAAAATTTGGGAGTGTCTCTTTGTGGAGACAGAGGAGGGGGGGGATGGAGGGTGGTTGGGCTGAGTCTTGGGAGCTTCCTGTCTCAAAAGCAGCTGGAAGGGCAGATTGCCGGTAAGCTTGGGCTGGAGACATGGACCCGAGGGGCTGAATGGTCTTGTCCTGCTTCTGAGGCACAGATTTGTAAGTTTGTTCATATGTTAGATAGACTCATAGATAGATACAGCATGGAAACAGACCCTTCAGTCCAACTCATCCATGCTGACCAGATATCCCAACCTAATTTGGGCGGCACGGTGGCACAGTGGTTAGCACTGCTGCCTCACAGCGCCAGAGACCCGGGTTCAATTCCCGCCTCAGGCGACTGACTGTGTGGAGTTTGCACATTCTCCCTGTGTCCGTGTGGATTTCCTCTGGGTGCTCCAGTTTCCTCCCACAGTCCAAAACTGTGCATGTTAGGCAAATTGGCCACGCTAAATTACCCATAGTGTTAGGTGCAGGGGAATGGGTCTGGGTGGGTGTGCTTCGGTGGGTCGGTGTGGACTTGTTGGGCCAAAGGGCCTGTTTCCACACTGTAAGTAATCTAATTTAATCGACTAGATAGGTAGATGGAAGGATAGCTAGACAAATATGTAACTAGATAGACAGATATGAATATATAGATTCACTCACACAAAAATATTATACATATGAACACAACACAGGTATGTCGACACACACACATACATAGAAATATTGTACATAATGTATACACACACACACACACACAATATTACCGAGTGGTTGGAAGTGCAATCACACTCATTCAGAAACAAGACATAGTGCTTATTCATTACTTGTGAGGATATTTATTGTTTGTCCAGGACATGGAGCCTAACTTTCACACTGCCTTGCTTCCTCAGTAACCATCTGGAAGGAGAGGCCAGTAGCCCAGTTTTCGTACCTCGGGGTGAGGTTTCTCTTTCCTCTTTAGCTCTTCCTCTGGGAGTGGGGGAATCTCAGAAACTGGGCCTGGGCTAGTCGTAGATTTGCTCTTTTTAATGATGTTTGACCCTAATGTTTAAGGTACGAGCTGGCTCAAAGGACCATCGATGCTCCTCCCCCAACTCCCATTCCAACCCAATCCAAGATGGAGTCGGCAGACCTGACCTCGGGGGTTGGCATCTTGGAAAAACCTGTCAACTCTCAGAGCGGGCTCGGTGGGCCCGAATGGTCCCGATGCTGTTCCTGTATCTTATGGCCTGCTGGTCAAGAATGGGAGTTGGTGAGGTGGGGCCTCACCAATTTTACGTCTTAGAGTCAAGGCGTCTAGGGGGGGGGGTGGGATTTGGGGGAAAACACACCCTTTTCAATCTCTGGGTGAGTGGTGGGGTCGGTGGAAGGGTCTCTCGCGCACCATGCCAGACAGGACAGTCAGGGCATGAGATCTGACCTCATAACTTTGAGAAAAAAAAACACTTGGAAGAGTACATGAATTGCTGTTGTGTTTGAGGTGACGGGACCCTGGTGCGGAGAAGTGGGCCTGGTAAAAGTATAGCAGTGGGAATGAACTGATGGGCCGAAGGGCCATACATTTCCCTCGTTCTATGGAAGGTTGGCTACGGCCGTGTCACCATTGTGCTTCCCCCTTTCCCTTTATTAGTTTTTATTTTTGGGTTGGGTTGGGTTAGACCAGGGTGTTTGAAAGTGGCTGTTTAAGTGCAGGCCTTGGCCCAACTGCTGCCCATTAGCCATTTTCCAAGATGGCGTCCACCCCTCCCCATCCATCATGGCTCCCACTGCTTCTCCTTCACTGCCTGGTGCAGGCTGACGGAAGGAGCCGAGCGTCGCCGGGAGTTGCCGAGGCAGTGCCGCCGAGGGCCGGGTGGGTCGACGGAAGGAGCCGAGGGGTGGGAATGGGCGTGGTCCGGAGGAACAGGCGTGACCCCGAGCGGCGTTCGGAAGTGGGTGGGGCCGCCGTTCGAAAGGGTGGGCCCGGCCCTGGCGTCAGTCGACGTATCGCCGTTTGTGATTGGTGGCGCTCCCGAGCCCGAATAAGGTGAGAAAAGGCCGCGTCATGAGGGGGGCGTGGCTCTAGTGCCGAACGACGGTTGAGTAGGCGTGGCCGGATGAGCCGAATGCGGGGAGTGAACGTGGCCCCGCTGGCACGGGGACAATGGATGGGCGTGGCCTCCTAACCGAGGCTTGGTTTCGGGCGTGACCTCGAACCCGAACGGCGGCAGAGGGCGTGGCTGCGCGCAGGTGGGCGTTGCCCGTGAGCCGAAGTCCGCGAGTGGGCGGGACTTGTAACCCGAACGCAGACGTTGGCCTTGGTCGCGGACCCGAAGGTGCGGGGGGGGGGGCGTGGCCTATGGCCCCGCCCTCTATCCGACGAAAGTAGCCGAGTTGCGGCGGAAACGTCCGAAGCATTCCTATCCGGGGTATCACTATCATGGAGGCCTGAGCTTGGTTGAGGAATGGGGGAGGGGGGCAGCAATCCGGCACCATCCTCTGCCTGGACGTCTCCTTAAAGGCCGAGGGTGGATGGGCCGAGCGGCCTGGACCCCTGGGGACCCGGCACGGTCTCTATTTCCAGGCCAACTCAATGGTCATGAGTGTAGACCAATGCAACACCCAGACCTCCCTCCCAACCCCAAGATGGTCACCCTGTTGGAGTTGCACTGCAGGCACCCAAACAGTCAATGGATGCTGGAGGAACGAATGCGTCGGGAGACTGCGAGGGGCAGTAGGGTGGTCACGGCTGTGCCTTTGATGTTCCCGACGTGGAATGGGACTCCCAATAGCGTTGAGGGCTGAGATGGGGTGGAGTGTGTCCGGGAATGATCCTTCAAGAGGATCCTCCTTGGGATGGGCCAAAGCCTGACCTACTGTTGGCAGGTCGTTGGGGGAGCACTCTGTTGACCGTAGTCCCATTGACATCAAAAGCGGGAGTGGGACCAAAACTGGTCCCAAGTTCTCCACTGGGGCAAGGCGAATCCTTGATGGAATTGGACAGGAGCTTGCCGGGGTGGCGGGGGGTGGGGGGAGGTGGTTGATTGGGGTAGCCCGTTTGGGGGCAAAGGGGGACCTCCCCGGCAAGCGGGATGCCTTCGGAAGTGAGATGGCTGGAGTCCAAGGTCTGTGTGAGGGCAGGAGTAGGGACCCCCTGGGTGACAAGAGTTATCGAGGGCTAGACCAGAAAAAAGGGAGGGGGCACGGCTTGGGTACAGGCAGCTGGGATCAAGGGCATCCCTGGAGATATACACATAGATATAGGGGATACTGAAGAAGGAAGTCAGGAGGGTGAAAAGGGGGCGTGAGATAGCCCTGGCTGAGAAGATTAGAATGAATTAATAGACCATAGGTGCAGGAGTAGGCCATTCTGCCCTTCGAGCCAGCACCACCATTCATTATGATCATGGCTGATCATCCTCAATCAGTATCCTGTTCCTGCCTTATCCCCATAACCCTTGATTCCATGATCCTTGAGAGCTCTATCCATCTCTTTCTTGAAAGTATCCAGAGACTTGACCTCCACTGCCCTCTGGGACAGAGCATTCCACACACCCACCACTCTCTGGGTGAAGAAGTTTCTCCTCAACTCTGTTCTAAGTGGCCCACCCCTTATTTTTAAGCCGTGCCCTCTGGTTCGGGACTCACCCCATCAGCGGAAACATGCTTCCTGCCTCCAGAGTGTCCAATCCTTTAATAATCTTATACGTCTCAATCAGATCCCCTCTCAAACTCAAGGGTACACAAGCCCAGTCGCTCCAATCTTTCAACGTAAGATAGTCTCGCCATTCCGGGAATTGACCTCGTGAACCCACGCTGCACTCCCTCAATAGCCAAAGAGGTACTTGAAGTATATTAAAGGAAAACGCATTACTGAAGAGGGAATAGGACGCCTCAAGGATCAAAGTGGACATGTATGGTTTAAGAGGTCCTCGATGAGTATTCCTCCTGTGTGTTTAGTGTGGAGAAAGGCAGGAAGACTTGGGAATTTGCAGTGATATCTTGGGGACAGTCCATGTCGCAGTAGAGGGGTTGTTGGATGTGTTAGAATGAATGAAGTTGGATAAATCTCCTGGTCCTGACCAGATATATCCAAGAGCACCACAAGAGGCTAGAGAAGAAATTGCAGAAGATATTTTTGCGTCATCGTTAGCCATGGGTGAGGTCCCGGAAGACTGGAGGGTAGCGAATGTTGGGCCCTTATTCAAGAAAGGCCACAGGAAAAAAAAAGCCTGGGAACTATAGACCAGTAAGCTTAACATCTGTGGGAGGTAAGTTACTTGAGAAGATTCTGAGGGATAAGATGTACATGCATTTGGAAAGATAGGGTTCGATTAGAAGTAGTCAGCATGGCTTTGTACGTGGGAGGTCATATTTTAAGAGTTCCTTGGTAAAGTGACCAGGAAGGTGGACGAGGGCAGGGTGGTAGACGTAGTCTCTATGGACTTCAGTAGGGCCTTTGATAAGGTTCCACATGGTAGGCTGCTCTGGAAGGTTAGATCGCATGGAATCCAGTGGGAGCCGGAAAATTGGACACACAATTGGCCTGATGGTAGGAAGCTGAGAGTAATAGTGGAAGGATGCTTGTTGGACTGGAGGCCTGTGACAAGGGAGTGCCTCAGAGGAGCGGTGCTGGGCCCACTACTGTATGTGATCGATTATCGATGATTTGTATGAGAACACACAAGGCATGGTTAGCAAGTTTGCAGATGACACTAAAATAGGCGATAACGTGGACAACGATGAAAGGTGGTCAGAGACTGCAGCAGGACCTTGACCAGCTGGGGAAGTGGGCCGAGAAATGGCAAACACAGTTTAACATCGATAACTGCGAGGTCACGCGGTTTGGAAAGTCGAACCGAGGTGGGAGTTTCCTGGTGAACTGGTCAGGGGCCTTAAGGAGTGTAGTGGGGACAGAGGGAGCTTGGGGTTCAGCCGCCCGGTTCTCTGGAAGTGGAGTCCCAGGTAGACAGGGCGGTGAGGAAGGGTTTAGACCCCCTGGCCTTCATCAGTCAGGGCACTGAGTATCGACATTGGGACGTTATGTCGCAGTTATCCAGGACGTTGGTGAGGCCGCGCTCGGAGTATTGGGTTCGGGTTCGGTCTCCTCACTACAGGAAGGATGGTATTAAACTGGAAAGTGGGTGGGGTGGGGGGGGGGGGGGTGAAATGTACAGGGGTGTTACCGGGACCCCAGGGTCTGAGTTACCGGGAGAGGTTGGACAAGCGAAGGCTGTTTCCTTGAGAGACTGAGGGGGGGGAGGGACCTTACAGAGGTGTGTAAGATCGTGAGGGGCGTGGACAGGTAAAGGCCAGTCTTTTACCCCCAGGGTCGGGGGGAATGGAGGACTAGAGGGGCATCGGTTTTAAGGTGAGAGGGGGAAAGGGAACCCGAGGGGGAGGGGAGCAGTTTTACCCAGAGGGTGGTACGGGTGTGGGACGAGCTGCCGGGGGGAATTGGTTGGGGGGGGGGGGGGGGGGTTCATTAACAGCATTTAAAAGGCATCTGTACAAATACACAGATAGGGAAGGGGATGGGCCAAGTGCAGGGAGATGGGGGTTAGCGCGGTGGACATTGTGGGTCAGCACGGATCGGTGTGGGCCGAAGGGTCTCTCTCTGTGCAGTGGGACTCCACGACTCCTTAGTCCCTCCAAACTGATCAATTGTGAGCCAGATCAAGGTGGTTGGACATGGAATGAACAATCCCAGAGGCTGAATGCGCTGGTCTCAACAGTGCACAGCAAGATCACAGTATCAGTCAATCCCTTCCCGTGCCTACTATACTCCAATGTCCTCATGACCCTCAATTACCCTGGAGGAGGGGGGAAGCAGAGGAGGATGGGCCCAACACCACCTTATTTTGAAATGCCACCAACAGCTCCCGCTCCCTCAGCACTGACCCTCCCTCAGCACCCACTCCCTCAGCACTGACCCTCCCACAGCACCCACTCCCTCAGCACTGACCCTCCCACAGCACCCGCTCCCTCAGCACTGACCCTCCCACAGCGCCCGCTCCCTCAGCACTGACCCTCCCACAGCACCCACTCCCTCAGCACTGACCCTCCCTCAGCACTGACCCTCCCACAGCACCCACTCCCTCAGTGCTGACCCTCCCTCAGCACCCACTCCCTCAGCACCCACTCCCTCAGCACTGACCCTCCCATAGCACCCACTCCCTCAGCACTGACCCTCCCTCAGAACTGACCCTCCCACAGCACCCACTCCCTCAGTGCTGACCCTCCCTCAGCACCCACTCCCTCAGCACCCACTCCCTCAGCACTGACCCTCCCACAGCACCCACTCCCTCAGCACTGACCCTCCCTCAGCACCCACTCCCTCAGCACTGACCTTCCCACAGCACCCACTCCCTCAACACTGACCCTCCCTCAGCACTGACCCTCCCTCAGCACTAACCCTCCCACAACGCCCGCTCCCTCAGCACTGACCCTCCCACAGCACTGACCCTCCACAGAGTCCACTCCCTCAGCACTGACCCTCCCACGGCGCCCGCTCCCTCAGCACTGACCCTCCCACATTGCCCGCTCCCTCAGCACTAACCCTCCCACAGCACCCCGCTCCCTCAGCACTGACCCTCCCTCAGCACTGACCCTCCCACAGCGCCCGCTCCCTCAGCATTGACCCTCCCACAGCGCCCGCTCCCTCAGCACTGACCCTCCAACAGCGCCCACACCCTCAGCACTGACCCTCCCACAGTGCCCACTCCCACAGCACTGACCCTCCCTCAGCACCCACTCCCTCAGCACTGACCCTCCCACAGCACCCACTCCCTCAGCACTGACCCTCCCACAGCACCCACTCCCACAGCACTGACCCTCCCACAGTGCCCACTCCCACAGCACTGACCCTCCCACAGCACCCACTCCCACAGCACTGACCCTCCCACAGTGCCCACTCCCTCAGCACTGACCCTCCCACAGCGCCCACACCCTCAGCACTGACCCTCCCACAGCACCCACTCCCTCAGCACTGACCCTCCCTCAGCACCCACTCCCTCAGCACTGACCCTCCCTCAGCACTGACCCTCCCTCAGCACCCACTCCCTCAGCACTGACCCTCCCTCAGCACTGACCCTCCCTCAGCACTGACCCTCCCTCAGCACCCACTCCCTCAGCACTGACCCTCCCTCAGCACTGACCCTCCCTCAGCACCCACTCCCTCAGCACTGACCCTCCCTCAGCACTGACCCTCCCTCAGCACCCACTCCCTCAGCACTGACCCTCCCACAGCACCCACTCCCTCAGCACTGACCCTCCCACAGCGACCACTCCCACAGCACTGACCCTCCCACAGCCCCCACTCCCTCAGCACTGACCCTCCCACAGCACTGACCCTCCCTCAGCACTGACCCTCCCTCAGCACTGACCCTCCCCCAGCACTGACCCTCCCTCAGCACTGACCCTCCCACAGCCCCCGCTCCCTCAGCACTGACCCTCCCTCAGCACTGACCCTCCCACAGCACTGACCCTCCCACAGCACCCACTCCCTCAGCACTGACCCTCCCCCAGCACCCACTCCCTCAGCACTGACCCTCCCTCAGCACTGACCCTCCCTCAGCACTGACCCTCCCCCAGCACTGACCCTCCCTCAGCACTGACCCTCCCACAGCCCCCGCTCCCTCAGCACTGACCCTCCCACAGCACTGACCCTCCCTCAGCACTGACCCTCCCTCAGCACTGACCCTCCCTCAGCACTGACCCTCCCACAGCACCCACTTCTTGGAACAGACCCGTACCCACCAGTTGCTGGAGGGTTTCTACCAATAACCCCAGCATGGGTCTCAGTTGTTTAGTAGAGATCTGTGATAGTGTTACTTTGCTAACATTGACAAACTAATGGTCTTGCAGTCAAGGCCAGCATTCCCCCGTACAGTA
>NC_092774.1:1284994-1342494 GCF_047496795.1 Chiloscyllium punctatum | reverse complement strand
CCTCCCACAGCACTCACTCCCTCAGCACTGACCCTCCCACAGCACCCACTCCCTCAGCACTGACCCTCCCCCAGCACTGACCCTCCCACAGCACCCACTCCCTCAGCACTGACCCTCCCTCAGCACTGACCCTCCCTCAGCACTGACCCTCCCCCAGCACTGACCCTCCCACAGCACCCACTCCCTCAGCACTGACCCTCCCCCAGCACTGACCCTCCCTCAGCACTGACCCTCCCTCAGCACTGACCCTCCCTCAGCACTGACCCTCCCACAGCACTGACCCTCCCTCAGCACTGACCCTCCCTCAGCACTGACCCTCCCCCAGCACTGACCCTCCCTCAGCACTGACCCTCCCACAGCACTGACCCTCCCACAGCACTGACCCTCCCCCAGCACTGACCCTCCCACAGCACCCACTCCCTCAGCACTGACCCTCCCTCAGCACTGACCCTCCCTCAGCACTGACCCTCCCTCAGCACTGACCCTCCCTCAGCACTGACCCTCCCACAGTGCCCGCTCCCTCAGCGTTGACCCTTCTCTGGTGTGTTTCTCTCCCCTTCTGTCTTTTGTGTGCGTTTTCTCCACATTGTGCCTCTCGTTCTCCTCTCTCGCTGTCCCCTGAATGACTCAGCAGCTGACATCTGCTGCACTCTCTCTTGCCCCATTAACTGTTAATAGTTGGCATGAAGGTATATCCAAGGTTTATCCCCTGTTGAGCGGTCAGATGGTTTGACTGAGGATAATCTCCCCACGGTGAATATGATGACATTAAAAAGTCCCATTAAAAACAGGGTAAGGCATTGAACGGCCAGGAATCTTAACGAGGGACTCGGAGGATCAAGCATTTGCTTGAAACCTCCACAACAGATGTGCTGTAAAACCAGCTCATATGTCCCCTCGTAGCATCCACACACGATACTAAACCTGCGCGGTTAGGAATCAATGGTCCCGATCACTGAGGCAATCTCAGACACTTCTGAGACACTGTGTGTGCGTTTATCACTGTGTAACACTGGGGTACAGTACTGGTGGGGGACGGGTCTGTCACTGTATAACACTGGGGTACAGTACTGGTGGGGACAGGTCTGTCACTGTATAACACTGGGGTACAGTAATGGTGGGGACAGGTCTGTTCCTGTATAACACTGGGGTACAGTACTGGTGGGGACAGGTCTCTCACTGTATAACACTGGGGTACAGTACTGGTGGGGACAGGTCTGTCCCTGTATAACAGAGGGGTACAGTATTGATGGGGACAGGTCTGTCACTGTATAACACTGGGGTACAGTACTGGTGGGGGACGGGTCTGTCACTGTATAACACTGGGGTACAGTACTGGTGGGGACAGGTCTGTCCCTGTATAACACTGGGGTACAGTACTGGTGGGGACAGGTCTGTCACTGTATAACATTGGGGTACAGTACTGGTGGGGACAGGTCTGTCACTGTATAACACTGGGGTACAGTACTGGTGGGGACAGGTCTGTCCCTGGATAACACTGGGGTACAGTACTGGTGGGGGACAGGTCTGTCACTGTATAACACTGGGGTACAGTACTGGTGGGGACAGGTCTGTCACTGTATAACACTGGGGTACAGTACTGGTGGGGACAGGTCTGTTACTGTATAACACTGGGGTACAGTACTGGTGGGGACAGGTCTGTCACTGTATAACAGTGGGATACAGTACTGGTGGGGACAGGTCTGTCAGTGTATACAACTGGGGTACAGTACTGGTGGGGACAGGTCTGTCACTGTATAACACTGGGGTACAGTGCTGATGGGGACAGGTCTGTCACTGTATAATACTGGGGTACAGTACTGATGGGGACAGGTCTGTCACTGTATAACACTGGGGTACAGTACTGGTGGGGACAGGTCTGTAACTGTATAACACTGGGGTACAGTACTGGTGGGGACAGGTCTGTCACTGTATAACACTGGGGTACAGTACTGGTGGGGACAGGTCTGTCACTGTATAATACTGGGGTACAGTACTGGTGGGGACAGGTCTGTCACTGTATAACACTGGGGTACAGTACTGGTGGGGACAGGTCTATCTCTTTATAACACTGGGGTACAGTACTGGTGGGGACAGGTCTGTCACTGTATAATACTGGGGTACAGTACTGGTGGGGACAGGTCTGTCACTGTATAACACTGGGGTACAGTACTGGTGGGGACAGGTCTATCTCTTTATAACACTGGGGTACAGTACTGGTGGGGACAGGTCTGTCACTGTATAACACTGGGGTACAGTACTGATGGGGACAGGTCTGTCAATGTATAACACTGGGGTACAGTACTGGTGGGGACAGGTCTATCTCTGTATAACACTGGGGTACAGTACTGGTGGGGACAGGTCTGTCACTGTATAACACTGGGGTACGGTACTGGTGGGGACAGGTCTGTCAGTGTATAACACTGGGGTACAGTACTGGTGGGGACAGGTCTGTCCCTGTATAACACTGGGGTACAGTACTGGTGGGGACAGGTCTGTCACTGTATAACACTGGGGTACAGTACTGGTGGGGACAGGTCTATCTCTGTATAACACTGGGGTACAGTACTGGTGGGGACAGGTCTATCTCTGTATAACACTGGGGTACAGTACTGGTGGGGAGATGTCTGTCCCTGTATAACACTGGGGTACAGTACTGGTGGGGACAGGTCTGTCACTGTGTAACACTGGGGTACAGTACTGGTGGGGACAGGTCTGTCACTGTATAACACTGGGGTACAGTACCGGTGGGGACAGGTCTGTAACTGTATAACACTGGGGTACAGTACTGGTGGGGAGAGGTCTGTCCCTGTATAACACTGGGGTACAGTACTGGTGGGGACAGGTCTGTCACTGTATAACACTAGGGTACAGTACTGGTGGGGACAGGTCTGTCATTGTATAGCATGGGTCCAATAACACTCACTCTCAGCCTAACCCTAATCCCAATCCTTATTATCACCCACATCCCTAACTCTAACCCTGACCCTAACTCTAACACTGACTCTAACTCTAACACTGACCCTAACCAGACCCTAAACCTAACCCTAACCCTTTTGCAGACCCTAACTCTAACCCTAATACTAACACTAACCCTTACCCTGACCCTAACTCTAACACTGACCCTAACCAGACCCTAAACCTAACCCTAACCATTACGCAGACCCTAACTCTAACCCTAATACTAACACTGACCCTTACTCTGACCCTAACTCTAAACCTAACCCTAACCCAGACCCTAACACTAACCCTGTCTCTAAATGTAACCCTCATCCTAACCCTGACCTTAACCGTGACCCTAGCCGATAGAAACTGAGAGACAGCGATAGAGAAAGGGAGGGAGGGAGGGAGACAGAGAGCTTTAGATAGAGACAGTGAGTGAGAGGAACATCGAGAGAGAGAGATAGGCAGAAAGAGTTAGAGAGCTTGAGAGTTTGAGAAGAGAGGGACAGAAAATTATAAAGAGAGAGGTCGAGACAGAGGGACCAAGTTAGAACGGAACAGATTGATAGTGGGAGAGAAAACGCGACAGGTTAGGGACAAGCGACAGCGTTGGAGAGGGAAACAGAAAGAGAGATTGAGAGAGGTAAAGATATAGAGACGGTAGGCAGGCAGAGAGAAACATTGAGGGGGTGACAAAGACAGAGAGAGAGAAAGAGAGAGAGACAGAGAGAAACAGACACAGAAAGAGATAAAGAAAGAGACAGAGAGAGTTAAAGGTGTGTCCCCCCCCGTCAGTACCTGGGAAGTGGGACTGAGCAATGTCACAGGTATTAAATGTTCTCATTAAAGTGAGGAATAGCCAGGCTCTATGGAGAGCCATTAACCAGGTAGTGAACCTTTCCAACTGGAGAGAATGTCGGCTCATTGTATACACTTACTAAACTCTCTCTGCCTCTCTCACCCACCCTCTGTGTGTGTGTGTGTGTGTGTGTGTGTGTGTGCGTGCGCGCGCGCGTGTGTGTGTGTGCGTGTGTGCGTGTGTGTGTGTGTGTGTGTGCGTGTGTGTGTATGTGTATGTGTGCGCTTTGTGTGTGCGCGTGCGTGTATGTGTATGTGTGCACTTTGTGTGTATGTGTGTGCGTGTGTATGTGTGTGTGTGTGTGTGTGCGTGTGTGTGTATGTGTGCGCTTGTGTGTGTATGTGTGTACGTGTGTGTGTATGTGCGTGCGTGTGTGTGTGTGCGCGCGTGTGTCTCTCTGTCTCTATCTCTATTTTCCTCTATTATCCTCCTCTCTACCACTCTTTCTCTGCCCCTGTTTTGCTCTATCACATTTTTTCTCTCTTTCTTTCTCTGTCTCTATCCACATCCACTCTATCACTCTCTCTCTCTTCTCTGCCTCCGTTTTGCCCTGTTACACGCTCTCTATCACTCTGTCACAGTCTTTCTCTCATTCTCTTTCTCTGCCTCTGTTTCACTCTCTATCTCATTCTATCACTCTCTATCACTCCTCTCTCTCTCTCTCTCTCTGCATCCCTCTCTGTCACTCTATATCACTCTCAATCTCACTCTCTCTTGATCTGTCTCACTCTGTCTCCATCTCTCTGTATCACTCTCTCTCTCTCTCTCTGTTGCTGTCACCCTCTATGACTCTGTGTCTCTCATCTCTTTCTCTTAGTCACCCTGTCTCTATCTTTCTGTGTCGTTCTCTCACTCTCTGCCTCTTTGTTGTTGATGCTCTCTACCACTCTCTGTCTCTCTCGCTATCTCTCTCATGGCCGAACAGAGATTCTGTGTTTTTATCAATTTGTGTCACTGTTTGTCTCTCTATCTCTTTGTCTCTGCCTCTCTCTATCATCGTCATGGAGCTGTACAGCACGAGAACAGACCCTTCGGCCCGACCCGGCTGGGCTGACCCAGATATCCCTAACCTAATCCAGTCCCCCCATTCCCCAGCACTTGGCCCCATCTCCCTCTAAACCCTTCCTGTTCCTGTCCCCCATCCAGATGCCTTTTAAATGCTGTCATTGTACCAGCCCCCACCACTTCCTCTGGCAGCTCCTCCCACACACGCACCACCCTCTGGGGGGAAAAGTTACCCCTCGGGTCCCTTTCCCCCCTCCCTCCTTAAACCTACGCCCCTCTAGTTCTGGTCTCCCCCCACCCCAGGGGGGAAAGGACCTTGTCTATTTACCGCACCCTCGTGATTTTATAAACCTCTATAAGGTCATCCCTCAGCCTCCGACGCTCCAGGGAAAACAGCCCCCAGCCTGTCCCAGCCTCTCCCTTTAGCTCAAACCCTCCAACATCCTTGTCAATCTTTTCCCAACCCTTCCGCAACATCCTTCCTGTAGCAGGGAGACTGGGATTGAACACAATATTCCAACAGTGGCCCCTAACCAATGTCCTGTACAGCCACAACACGACCTCCCCAACTCCTGTACTCAATACTCTGACCAATAAAAGCATTTGTATCAACTTTCTGTTTGTTTTGCTCTCTCTGTACTCCTCTCTACCACTCTATCTTTTGTCTGTCTATCACTCTGTCTTTCTCTTGCTGTTATCTGTCTCGCACTAAATCTCTCTGCATCTCAGTCAGACGGTCATAGAGATGTACAGCAGGGAAACAAACCCTTCGCTCCAACCCGTCCACGCCGACCAGATATCCCAACCCAATCTAGTCCCTCCTGCCAAAACCCAGCCCATATCCCTCCAAATCCTTGCTATTCGTTCAAAGTCTGGGAGAAGATTAGTAGCTCGGGCGCTCGTTGTTGTGGTTCTGTTCGCCGAGCTGGGAATTTGTCTTGCAAACGTTTCGTCCCCTGTCTCGGGGGACATCCTCAGTGCTTGGGAGCCTCCTGTGAAGCGCTTCTGTGATGTTTCCTCCGACATTTATAGTGGTTTGTATCTGCCCCTTCCAGTTGTCAGTCCCAGCTGTCCACTGTAGCGGCCGGTATATTGGATCCAGGTCAATGTGCTTATTGATTGAATCTGTGGATGAGTGCCATGCCTCTAGGAATTCCCTGGCTGTTCTCTGTTTGGCTTGTCCTATAATAGTATAACAATAACAACTCAGCAGAACGAAGGACCCGATACCCAACATGAACAAAACCAACGTGGTGGACAAAATCCCACGCAAGGACTGCACAAAACACTACATCGGACAAACAGGAAGACAGCTAACGATTCGTATACATGAACACCAACTAGCCACGAAACGACACGACCAGCTATCCTTAGTAGCCACACACTCAGATGACCAGCAACATGAATTCGACTGGGACAACACTACTATTATAGGACGAGCCAAACAGAGAACAGCCAGGGAATTCCTAGAGGCATGGCGCTCATCCACAGATTCAATCAATAAGCACATCGACCTGGACCCAATATACCGACCACTGCATATCCCCATCCAGATGTCTCTTAAATGTTGTCATTGCACCAGCCTCCACCACATCCAAACACGTACCACCCTCTGTGTGAAAAATTTGCCCCTTTGGTCTCTTTTATATCTTTCTCCTCTCACCCTAAACCTATGCCCCTCTGGTTCCTGACCCCAGGGAAAAGACTTTGCCTATTTACCCTATCCGTGCCCCCTCGTGATTTTGTAAACCTCTATAAGGTCACCCCCTCAGCCTCCGACGCTCCAGGGAAAACAGCCCCAGCCTGTCCCAGCCTCTCCCTGTAGCTCAAACCCTCCAAACCTGGCAACTTCCTTGTAAATCTTTTCTGAACCCTTTCAAGTTTCACAACATCTTTCCGATAGGAAGGAGACCCGAATTGCATGCAGTGTTCCAAACAGTCGCTGTGCCTAATTTGTGTTCTCTCCCCAATTCTCGATCGATTTCCCCTTTAACTTTATGTCCCTCTCGCTTGATCTCTCACCTACTAACTCTCTGTCCCTTTCTGTCTAACTCTGTCTCTGTCACACTTTCTGCCTATCTCTCTATCTGTCTGTCTCATACCGTCTTTCTCAAACCAACTGTCCTCTGTGTCACAGGGGGGAGGTGGGGGGGGGGGGGGAGGGGTGACACACACAGAGATAGGGAGGGGGTGTAGGGGGCTGGAGGGGGGTGACACACACAGAGATAGGGAGGGGGTGTAGGGGGCTGGAGGGGGTGACACACACAGAGATAGGGAGGGGGTGTAGGGGGCTGGAGGGGGTGACACACACAGAGATAGGGAGGGGGTGTAGGGGGCTGGAGGGGGGTGACACACACAGAGATAGGGAGGGGGTGTAGGGGGCTGGAGGGGGGTGACACACACAGAGATAGGGAGGGGGTGTAGGGGGATGGAGGGGGGTGACACACACAGAGATAGGGAGGGGGTGTAGGGGGCTGGAGGGGGGTGACACACACAGAGATAGGGAGGGGGTGTAGGGGGGTGACACACACAGAGATAGGGAGGGGGTGTAGGGGGCTGGAGGGTGGTGACACACAGAGATAGGGAGGGGGTGTAGGGCTGGAGGGGGGTGACACACACAGAGATAGGGAGGGGGTGTAGGGGGCTGGAGGGGGTGACACACACAGAGATAGGGAGGGGGTGTAGGGGGCTGGAGGGGGGTGACACACACAGAGATAGGGAGGGGGTGTAGGGGGCTGGAGGGGGGTGACACACACAGAGATAGGGAGGGGGTGTAGGGGGTGACACACACAGAGATAGGGAGGGGGTGTAGGGGGCTGACTGTCCCTCGCTCTGTTCTGAACTCTGTCGACCCTCCAGCAGATGGAGACTGGATTACTCAATCCATTTTAAACCAGGAACCGGGAATTTTCCCTTCAATTCCCAAATCCCGTCTGGGCTGGGGGGAGGGGGATTGACGTTACCTCCTGGAGAGCAGGGGCAGGCACTGGCCCTTCAGCCCGTCCAGCCTGCCACCTCATTCATTGGGAGATCATCCGCCTCAGTCCCCCCTTCCCCGCTTCCAAATGCTCGCGGCTCCCACCCACACGCCCCCAAATCCCCTCCGACCCCTTCTCCCCCTCACCCTCCAAGAACGGTAACCAGGTCTGCCTTGAATACTTCAGCGCTGACTTGTGTCTGACGCAGGGAATCGCTCATGCTCACTCCCCCACCCCCCTCCACATTGTCCGGGATGTGGACATGTCTCCTCATCTCAGTCCTCACCCCACTCCATTGGACTGTGGGCCTCATCTGTCCCCCGGGTCTGAAACCGCCCCGCACAACGAAAACGTCCTGCCCCCCCGTCTCGACATGTCGTTTTACAGGTTTCTCTCAGATTCTGCACCTCCCTCCTCAGTCTGTGAAGGAGTGGGTGCTGTGGGAGGGTGAGTGCTGAGGGAGGGTCAGTGCTGAGGGAGTGGGGGCTGTGGGGAGGGTCAGTGCTGAGGGAGTGGGCACTGAGGGAGCGGGTACTGTGGGAGGGTCAGTGCTGAGGGAGGGTCAGCGCTGGAGGAGGGTCAGTGCTGAGGGAGTGGGTGCTGTGGGAGGGTCAGTGCTGAGGGAGGGTCAGTGCTGAGGGAGCGGGTGATGTGGGAGGGTCAGTGCTGTGGGAGGGTCAGTGCTGAGGGAGGGTCAGTGCTGAGGGAGTGGGTGCTGTGGGAGGGTCAGTGCTGAGGGAGGGTCAGTGCTGAGGGAGGGTCAGCGCTGGGGGAGGGTCAGTGCTGAGGGAGTGGGTGCTGTGGGAGGGTCAGTGCTGAGGGAGCGGGCGCTGTGGGAGGGTCAGTGCTGAGGGAGAGTCAGTGCCGAGGGAGTGGGTGCTGTGGGAGGGTCAGTGCTGAGGGAGAGGGTGCTGTGGGAGGGTCAGTGCTGAGGGAGGGTCAGTGCTGAGGGAGCGGGCGCTGTGGGAGGGTCAGTGCTGAGGGAGTGGGTGCTGTGGGGGGGTCAGTGCTGTGGGAGGGTCAGTGCTGAGGGAGGGTCAGTGCTGAGGGAGCGGGTGCTGTGGGAGTGTCAGTGCTGAGGGAGGGTCAGTGCTGAGGGAGTGGGTGCTGAGGGAGTGGGTGCTGAGGGAGGGTCAGTGCTGAGGGAGTGGGTGCTGTGGGAGGGTCAGTGCTGAGGGAGTGGGTGCTGTGGGAGGGTCAGTGCTGAGGGAGTGGGTGAGCCCCTCACCGTCTCTGTCTTCACCCCTCGCTCTGAAATAAAGCCCTTTGGTCCTGGACTCTCGCGCTTGAGGTGGGGTACATAAATCTCCACATTGCTCTCCCCCCACCCCCCCCAACCCCATCGTGATCCTGTGAATGTCGTACGTTTGAAACAAGGTGACCTCTCGTGCTCCCAAACCCTTAACGAGCACAAGACATGAGCTCTCCCTCATCGGACGGTCTCTCCTGCGGTCCGTCTCTGCCTTGGACATGGGGGCCCCCAAGAACCGTTCGGAGATCAAGTCTGTGGGAGGTGACGGAGCCCCGGTACTCAGGGCCCAGCCAACCCCACCCACTCGTGGTGATTGTCTGAATGGACTACAAGTCCCGGGGAGGCCTTGAGCACAGAGTGGCGTGTCACTGAATGTCATGAAGAGACAGCACAGTGGCTTGTGTGGTCAGCACTGCTGCCTCACGGCACCAGGGTCCCAGATTGTGTTCCACCCTCGGGCGACTGTCTGTGTGGAGTTTGCACGTTCCCCCCTCCCCCCGTGTCTGGGTA
The DNA here is from genome assembly GCF_047496795.1 of Chiloscyllium punctatum. Classification (NCBI taxonomy): domain Eukaryota; kingdom Metazoa; phylum Chordata; class Chondrichthyes; order Orectolobiformes; family Hemiscylliidae; genus Chiloscyllium; species Chiloscyllium punctatum. The sequence goes on along the minus strand of NC_092774.1, from coordinate 1,332,947 downwards.
GGTTTCCTCCCTAGGTCCAACAAAATGTGCAGGTCAGGGTGGGATTGGCCGTGCTAAATTGTCCCCGTAGTGCCCAGGGATGTGCAGGTTAGGGTGGGATTGGCCGTGCTAAATTGTTCTCGTAGTGCCCAGGGATGTACAGGTTAGAGTGGGGATTGGCCGTGCTAAATTGTCCCGTAGTGCCCAGGGATGTGCAGGTTTGGGTGGGATTGGCCGTGCTAAATTGTCCCCGTAGTGCCCAGGGATGTGCAGGTTAGGGTGGGATTGGCCGTGCTAAATTGTCCTGTAGTGCCCAGGGATGTGCGGGTTAGGGTGGGATTGGGCGTGCTAAATTGTCCCCGTAGTGCCCAGGGATGTACAGGTTAGGGTGGGATTGGCCGTGCTAAATTGTCCTGTAGTGCCCAGGGATGTGCGGGTTAGGGTGGGATTGGCCGTGCTAAATTGTCCCGTAGTGCCCAGGGATGTGCAGGTTTGGGTGGGATTGGGCGTGCTAAATTGTCCCCGTAGTGCCCAGGGATGTACAGGTTAGGGTGGGGATTGGCCGTGCTAAATTGTCCCCGTAGTGCCCAGAGATGTACAGGTTAGGGTGGGGATTGACCGTGCTGAATTGTCCCCGTAGTGCCCAGGGATGTGCAGGTTAGGGTGGTATTGGCCGTGCTAAGTTGTCCCGTAGTGCCCAGGGATGTGCAGGTTAGGGTGGATTAGTTGGGGGTAAATGTAGACTAACAATGGGAAGGGGATGCGTGGGTTACTCTTTGGAGGGTCAGTGTGGGCTTTTTGGGCTGAAGGGCCTGCTTGCAGGGATTCTGTGATTTCAGTGACAAATGAGAGGGCCTCACTCCTGCCGGAAGTGGGAGGTGCTGAGGCCTGGAGATCATGGCAACAACGAGAACAGAACGATGAGGCAGACAGGCAGAATCTAATCCGACCCACAGGCAAAGGGCACAGGGCACAGGCACGTGCGCCCACACACACCCAGATTAACACACACCCCCAACCCCCGCCACACAAACACTCCACCGGTAAGTGAGTCATCAATTGCTCGTGGCAGACAGGAGCTTCTGGAGATTTAGAAAGTTGTTTACTCTCTCTCTCTCTCTGTCTCTCTCTCTCTCTCCATTTATGTCTCTGTCACTCTGTCTCTCTTGCTCACTGAATCTCTCTCCCTCTCTGTCTGTCTTTGTCGCTCTTTCTCTCTGGTTCTCTCCCCAATGTCTCCGTCTCTCTCTCTCTCTCTCTCTCTCTCACACACACTATCCATCTCTCTGTCATTCTGTCCCTCTTTCTCTCTGGTTGTCTCCCAGTCCGTCTCTCTCTCTCTCTGTTACTAGCTATCCCTTGCTCTTACCGTACCTGCCTCTCTGTCTCTGTCTCTCACTCTCACTCTGTCTCTGACTCTCTCTCTATCTGTCTCTCTCTCTCTGACTCTCTGTCTATCTGTCTCTCTCTCTCTCTCTCGATGTGGTTTTCTCTCTCTCACAGTATTATACACAACTGTCCCTGTATAACACTGGGGTAGAGTTCTGGTCGGGACAGGTCTGTCACTGTATAACACTGGGGGAGAGTACTGGTGGGGACAGGTCTGTCACTGTATAACACTGGGGTACAGTGCTGGTCGGGACAGGTCTGTCACTGTATAACACTGGGGTACAGTACTGGTCGGGACAGGTCTGTCACTGTATAACACTGGGGTACAGTACTGGTCGGGACAGGTCTGTCTCTGTATAACACTGGGATACAGTACTGGTGGGGACAGGTCTGTCACTGTATAACACTGGGGTACAGTACTGGTCGAGACAGGTCTGTCTCTGTATAACACTGGGGTACAGTACTGGTGGGGACAGGTCTGTCACTGTATAACACTGGGGTACAGTACTGGTGGGGACAGGTCTGTCACTGTTTCACACTGGGGTACAGTACTGGTGGGGACAGGGCTGTCCCTGTATAACACTGGGGTACAGTACTGGTCGGGACAGGTCTGTCTCTGTATAACACTGGGGTACAGTACTGGTGGGGACGGGTCTGTCACTGTATAACAATGGGGTACAGTACTGGTGGGGACAGGTCTGTCACTGTATAACACCGGGGTACAGTACTGGTGGGGGACGGGTCTGTCCCTGTATAACACTGGGGTACAGTACTGGTGGGGACAAGTCTGTCACTGTATAACACTGGGGTACAGTACTGGTGGGGACAGGTCTGTCACTGTATAACACTGGGGTACAGTACTGGTGGGGACAGGTCTGTGCCTGTATAACACTGGGGTACAGTACTGGTGGGGACAGGTCTGTCACTGTGTAACACTGGGGTACAGTGCTGGTCGGGACAGGTCTGTCACTGTATAACACTGGGGTACAGTACTGGTCGGGACAGGTCTGTCACTGTATAACACTGGGGTACAGTACTGGTCGGGACAGGTCTGTCTCTGTATAACACTGGGATACAGTACTGGTGGGGACAGGTCTGTCACTGTATAACACTGGGGTACAGTACTGGTGGGGACAGGTCTGTCACTGTATAACACTGGGGTACAGTACTGGTGGGGACAGGTCTGTCACTGTTTCACACTGGGGTACAGTACTCGTGGGGACAGGGCTGTCCCTGTATAACACTGGGGTACAGTACTGGTCGGGACAGGTCTGTCTCTGTATAACACTGGGGTACAGTACTGGTGGGGACGGGTCTGTCACTGTGTAACAATGGGGTACAGTACTGGTGGGGACAGGTCTGTCACTGTATAACACCGGGGTACAGTACTGGTGGGGGACGGGTCTGTCCCTGTATAACACTGGGGTACAGTACTGGTGGGGGCAAGTCTGTCACTGTATAACACTGGGGTACAGTACTGGTGGGGACAGGTCTGTCACTGTATAACACTGGGGTACAGTACTGGTGGGGACAGGTCTGTGCCTGTATAACACTGGGGTACAGTACTGGTGGGGACAGGTCTGTCACTGTGTAACACTGAGGTACAGTACTGGTGGGGGACAGGCCTGTCCCTGTATAACACTGGGGTACAGTACTGGTGGGGACAGATCTGTCACTGTATAACACTGGGATACAGTACTGGCGGGGACAGGTCTGTCACTGTGTAACGCTTGGGTACAGTACTGGTGGGGACAGGTCAGTCAGTGTATAACACAGGGGTACAGTACTGGTGGGGACAGATCTGTCACTGTATAACACAGGGGTACAGTACTGATGGGGACAGGTCTGTCACTGTATAACACAGGGGTACAGTACAGGTGGGGACAGATCTGTCACTGTATAACACTGGGGTACAGTACTGGTGGGGACAGGTCTGTTACTGTATAACACTGGGGTACAGTACTGGTGGGGACAGGTCTGTTACTGTATAACACTGGAGTACAGTACTGGTGGGGACAGGTCTGTCCCAGTATGACACTGGGGTACAGTACTGGTGGACACAGGTCTGACACTGTATAACACTGGGGTACAGTACTGGTGGGGACAGGTCTGTCCCTGTATGACATTGGGGTGCAGTACTGGTGGGGACGGGTCTGTCAGTGTATAACACTGGGGTACAGTACTGGTGGGGACGGGTCTGTCACTGTATAACACTGGGGTACAGTACTGGAGGGGATGTGTCTCTCATTGTATAACACTGGGGTACAGTACTGGTGGGGACAGGTCTGTCACTGTATAACACTGGGGTACAGTACTGGTGGGGACGGGTCTGTCCCTGTATAACACTGGGGTACAGTACTGGTGGGGACAGGTCTGTCCCTGTAGAGCACTGGGGTGCAGTACTGGTGGGGACAGGTCTGTCACTGGAAAACACTGGGGTACAGTACTGGTGGGGACAGGTCTGTCACTGTATAACACGGGGATACAGTACTGGCGGGGACAGGTCTGTCACTGTGTAACGCTTGGGTACAGTACTGGTGGGGACAGGTCAGTCAGTGTATAACACAGGGGTACAGTACTGGTGGGGACAGATCTGTCACTGTATAACACAGGGGTACAGTACTGATGGGGACAGGTCTGTCACTGTATAACACAGGGGTACAGTACAGGTGGGGACAGATCTGTCACTGTATAACACTGGGGTACAGTACTGGTGGGGACAGGTCTGTTACTGTATAACACTGGGGTACAGTACTGGTGGGGACAGGTCTGTTACTGTATAACACTGGAGTACAGTACTGGTGGGGACAGGTCTGTCACTGTATAACACTGGGGTACAGTACTGGTGGGGACGTGTCTCTCACTGTATAACACTGTGGTACAGTACTGGTGGGGACAGGTCTGTCCCAGTATGACACTGGGGTACAGTACTGGTGGGGACAGGTCTGACACTGTATAACACTGGGGTACAGTACTGGTGGGGACAGGTCAGTCCCTGTATGACATTGGGGTGCAGTACTGGTGGGGACGGGTCTGTCAGTGTATAACACTGGGGTACAGTACTGGTGGGGACGGGTCTGTCACTGTATAACACTGGGGTACAGTACTGGAGGGGATGTGTCTCTCATTGTATAACACTGGGGTACAGTACAGGTGGGGACAGGTCTGTCACTGTATAACACTGGGGTACAGTACTGCTGGGGACGGGTCTGTCCCTGTATAACACTGGGGTACAGTATTGGTGGGGACAGGTCTGTCCCTGTAGAACACTGGGGTGCAGTACTGGTGGGGACAGGTCTGTCACTGGAAAACACTGGGGTACAGTACTGGTGAGGACAGGTCTGTCACTGTATAACACTGGGGTACAATACTGGTGGGGACGGGTCTGTCCCTGTATAACACTGGGGTACAGTACTGGTGGGGACAGGTCTGTCCCTGTAGAACACTGGGGTGCAGTACTGGTGGTGACAGGTCTGTCACTGTATAACACTGGGGTACAGTACTGGTGGGGACAGGTCTGTCACTGTATAACACTGGGGTACAGTACTGGTGGGGACAGGTCTGTCACTGTATTACACTGGGATACAGTACTGGTAGGGACAGGTCTGTCCCTGTATAACACTGGGGTACAGTTCTGGTGGGGACAGGTCTGTCACTGTGTAACACTGTGGTACAGTACTGGTCGGGACTGGTCTGTCACTGTATAACACTGGGGTACAGTACTGGTGAGGACAGGTCTGTCCCTGTATAACACTGGGGTACAGTACTGGTGGGGACAGGTCTGTCACTGTGTAACACTGAGGTACAGTACTGGTGGGGGACAGGCCTGTCCCTGTATAACACTGGGGTACAGTACTGGTGGGGACAGATCTGTCACTGGATAACACTGGGATACAGTACTGGCGGGGACAGGTCTGTCACTGTGTAACGCTTGGGTACAGTACTGGTGGGGACAGGTCAGTCAATGTATAACACAGGGGTACAGTACTGGTGGGGACAGATCTGTCACTGTATAACACAGGGGTACAGTATGATGGGGACAGGTCTGTCACTGTATAACACAGGGGTACAGTACAGGTGGGGACAGATCTTTCACTGTATAACACTGGGGTACAGTACTGGTGGGGACAGGTCTGTTACTGTATAACAGTGGAGTACAGTACTGGTTGGGACAGGTCAGTCAGTGTATAACACAGGGGTACAGTACTGGTGGGGACGTGTCTCTCACTGTATAACACTGTGGTACAGTACTGGTGGGGACAGGTCTGTCCCAGTATGACACTGGGGTACAGTACTGGTGGGGACAGGTCTGACACTGTATAACACTGGGGTACAGTACTGGTGGGGACAGGTCTGTCCCTGTATGACATTGGGGTGCAGTACTGGTGGGGACGGGTCTGTCAGTGTACAACACTGGGGTACAGTACTGGTGGGGACAGGTCTGTCACTGTATAACACTGGGGTACAGTACTGGTGGGGACGGGTCTGTCCCTGTATAACACTGGGGTACAGTACTGGTGGGGATAGGTCTGTCCCTGTAGAATACTGGGGTGCAGTACTGGTGGGGACAGGTCTGTCACTGGAAAACACTGGGGTACAGTACTGGTGAGGACAGGTCTGTCACTGTATAACACTGGGGTACAATACTGGTGGGGACGGGTCTGTCCCTGTATAACACTGGGGTACAGTACTGGTGGGGACAGGTCTGTCCCTGTAGAACACTGGGGTGCAGTACTGGTGGGGACAGGTCTGTCACTGTATAACACTGGGGTACAGTACTGGTGGGGACAGGTCTGTCACTGTATAACACTGGGGTACAGTACTGGTGGGGACAGGTCTGTCACTGTATAATACTGGGGTGCAGTACTGGTGGGGACAGGTCTGTCAATCTATAACACGGGTACAGTCCTGGTGGGGACAGGTCTGTCACTGTATAACACTGGGGTGCAGTACTGGTTGGGACAGGTCTGTCACTCTATAACACGGGTACAGTCCTGGTGGGGACAGGTCTGTCACTGTATTACACTGGGATACAGTACTGGTGGGGACAGGTCTGTCACTGTATAACACTGGGGTACAGTACTGGTGGGGACAGGTCTGTCACTGTATAACACTGGGATACAGTACTGGTGGGGACAAGTCTGTCCCTGTATAACACTGGGGTACAGTACTGATGGGGACAGGTCTGTCACTGTATAACACTGGGGTACAGTACTGGTCGGGACAGGTCTGTCTCTGTAAAACACTGGGGTACAGTACTGGTGGGGACAGGTCTGTCACTGTATAACACTGGGGTACAGTACTGGTGGGGGACAGGTCTGTCACTGTATAACACTGGGGTACAGTACTGGTCGGGACAGGTCTGTCTCTGTATAACACTGCGGTACAGTACTGGTGGGGACAGGTCTGTCACTGTATAACACTGGGGTACAGTACTGGTGGCGACAGGTCTGTCCCTGTATAACACTGGGGTACAGTACTGGTCGGGACAGGTCTGTCTCTGTATAACACTGGGGTACAGTACTGGTGGGGACAGGTCTGTCACTGTATAACACTGGGGTACAGTACTGGTGGGGACAGGTCTGTCAGTGTATAACACTGGGGTACAGTACTGGTGGGGACAGTTCTGTCACTGTACAACACTGGGGTACAGTACTGGTGGGGACAGGTCTGTCACTGTATAACACTAGGGTACAGTACTGGTGGGGACAGTTCTGTCACTGTATAACACTGGGGTACAGTACTGGTGGGGACAGGTCTGTCCCTGTATAACACTGGGGTACAGTACTGGTGGGGGCAGGTCTGTCACTGTATAACACTGGGGTACAGTACTGGTGGGGACAGGTCTGTCACTGTATAACACTGGGGTACAGTACTGGTGGGGACAGGTCTGTCACTGTATAACACTGGGGTACAGTACTGGTGGGGACAGGTCTGTCACTGTATAACACTGGGGTACAGTACTGGTGGGGACAGGTCTGTCCCTGTATAACACTGGGGTACAGTACTGGTGGGGACAGGTCTGTCACTGTATAACACTGGGGTACATTACTGGCGGGGACAGGTCTGTCACTGTGTAACACTTGGGTACAGTACTGGTGGGGACAGGTCAGTCAGTGTATAACACAGGGGTACAGTACTGGTGGGGACAGATCTGTCACTGTATAACACAGGGGTACAGTACTGATGGGGACAGGTCTGTCACTGTATAACACAGGGGTACAGTACAGGTGGGGACAGATCTGTCACTGTATAACACTGGGGTACAGTACTGGTGGGGACAGGTATGTTACTGTATAACACTGGAGTACAGTACTGGTGGAGACAGGTCTGTCACTGTATAACACTGGGGTACAGTACTGGTGGGGACAGGTCTGTCCCTGTATAACACTGGGGTACAGTACTGATGGGGACAGGTCTGTCACTGTATAACACTGGGGTACAGTACTGGTGGGGACAGGTCTGTCTCTGTATAACACTGGGGTACAGTACTGGTGGGGACAGGTCTGTCTCTGTATAACACTGGGGTACAGTACTGGTGGGGACGTGTCTCTCACTGTATAACACTGTGGTACAGTACTGGTGGGGACAGGTCTGTCCCAGTATGACACTGGGGTACAGTACTGGTGGGGACATGTCTGACACTGTATAACACTGGGGTACAGTACTGGTGGGGACGTGTCTCTCACTGTATAACACTGTGGTACAGTACTGGTGGGGACAGGTCTGTCCCAGTATGACACTGGGGTACAGTACTGGTGGGGACATGTCTGACACTGTATAACACTGGGGTACAGTACTGGTGGGGACAGGTCTGTCCCTGTATTACACTGGGGTGCAGTACTGGTGGGGACGGGTCTGTCAGTGTATAACACTGGGGTACAGTACTGGTGGGGACGTGTCTGTCACTGTATAACACTGGGGTACAGTAGTGGAGGGGATGTGTCTCTCATTGTATAACACTGAGGTACAGTACTGGTAGGGACAGGTCTGTCACTGTATAACACTGGGGTACGGTACTGGTGGGGACGGGTCTGTCCCTGTATAACACTGGGGTACAGTACTGGTGGGGACAGGTCTGACACTGTATAACACTGGGGTACAGTACTGGTGGGGACAGGTCTGTCCCTGTATGACATTGGGGTGCAGTACTGGTGGGGACGGGTCTGTCAGTGTATAACACTGGGGTACAGTACTGGTGGGGACAGGTCTGTCACTGTATAACACTGGGGTACAGTACTGGTGGGGACGGGTCTGTCCCTGTATAACACTGGGGTACAGTACTGGTGGGGATAGGTCTGTCCCTGTAGAACACTGGGGTGCAGTACTGGTGGGGACAGGTCTGTCACTGGAAAACACTGGGGTACAGTACTGGTGAGGACAGGTCTGTCACTGTATAACACTGGGGTACAATACTGGTGGGGACGGGTCTGTCCCTGTATAACACTGGGGTACAGTACTGGTGGGGACAGGTCTGTCCCTGTAGAACACTGGGGTGCAGTACTGGTGGGGACAGGTCTGTCACTGTATAACACTGGGGTACGTTACTGGTGGGGACAGGTCTGTCACTGTATAACACTGGGGTACAGTACTGGTGGGGACAGGTCTGTCACTGTATAATACTGGGGTGCAGTACTGGTGGGGACAGGTCTGTCAATCTATAACACGGGTACAGTCCTGGTGGGGACAGGTCTGTCACTGTATAACACTGGGGTGCAGTACTGGTTGGGACAGGTCTGTCACTCTATAACACGGGTACAGTCCTGGTGGGGAAAGGTCTGTCACTGTATTACACTGGGATACAGTACTGGTGGGGACAGGTCTGTCACTGTATAACACTGGGGTACAGTACTGGTGGGGACAGGTCTGTCACTGTATAACACTGGGATACAGTACTGGTGGGGACAAGTCTGTCCCTGTATAACACTGGGGTACAGTACTGATGGGGACAGGTCTGTCACTGTATAACACTGGGGTACAGTACTGGTCGGGACAGGTCTGTCTCTGTATAACACTGCGGTACAGTACTGGTGGGGACAGGTCTGTCACTGTATAACACTGGGGTACAGTACTGGTGGCGACAGGTCTGTCCCTGTATAACACTGGGGTACAGTACTGGTCGGGACAGGTCTGTCTCTGTATAACACTGGGGTACAGTACTGGTGGGGACAGGTCTGTCACTGTATAACACTGGGGTACAGTACTGGTGGGGACAGGTCTGTCAGTGTATAACACTGGGGTACAGTACTGGTGGGGACAGTTCTGTCACTGTACAACACTGGGGTACAGTACTGGTGGGGACAGGTCTGTCACTGTATAACACTAGGGTACAGTACTGGTGGGGACAGTTCTGTCACTGTATAACACTGGGGTACAGTACTGGTGGGGACAGGTCTGTCCCTGTATAACACTGGGGTACAGTACTGGTGGGGGCAGGTCTGTCACTGTATAACACTGGGGTACAGTACTGGTGGGGACAGGTCTGTCACTGTATAACACTGGGGTACAGTACTGGTGGGGACAGGTCTGTCACTGTATAACACTGGGGTACAGTACTGGTGGGGACAGGTCTGTCACTGTATAACACTGGGGTACAGTACTGGTGGGGACAGGTCTGTCCCTGTATAACACTGGGGTACAGTACTGGTGGGGACAGGTCTGTCACTGTATAACACTGGGGTACATTACTGGCGGGGACAGGTCTGTCACTGTGTAACACTTGGGTACAGTACTGGTGGGGACAGGTCAGTCAGTGTATAACACAGGGGTACAGTACTGGTGGGGACAGATCTGTCACTGTATAACACAGGGGTACAGTACTGATGGGGACAGGTCTGTCACTGTATAACACAGGGGTACAGTACAGGTGGGGACAGATCTGTCACTGTATAACACTGGGGTACAGTACTGGTGGGGACAGGTCTGTTACTGTATAACACTGGAGTACAGTACTGGTGGAGACAGGTCTGTCACTGTATAACACTGGGGTACAGTACTGGTGGGGACAGGTCTGTCCCTGTATAACACTGGGGTACAGTACTGATGGGGACAGGTCTGTCACTGTATAACACTGGGGTACAGTACTGGTGGGGACAGGTCTGTCTCTGTATAATACTGGGGTACAGTACTGGTGGGGACAGGTCTGTCTCTGTATAACACTGGGGTACAGTACTGGTGGGGACGTGTCTCTCACTGTATAACACTGTGGTACAGTACTGGTGGGGACAGGTCTGTCCCAGTATGACACTGGGGTACAGTACTGGTGGGGACATGTCTGATACTGTATAACACTGGGGTACAGTACTGGTGGGGACGTGTCTCTCACTGTATAACACTGTGGTACAGTACTGGTGGGGACAGGTCTGTCCCAGTATGACACTGGGGTACAGTACTGGTGGGGACATGTCTGACACTGTATAACACTGGGGTACAGTACTGGTGGGGACAGGTCTGTCCCTGTATTACACTGGGGTGCAGTACTGGTGGGGACGGGTCTGTCAGTGTATAACACTGGGGTACAGTACTGGTGGGGACGTGTCTGTCACTGTATAACACTGGGGTACAGTAGTGGAGGGGATGTGTCTCTCATTGTATAACACTGAGGTACAGTACTGGTAGGGACAGGTCTGTCACTGTATAACACTGGGGTACGGTACTGGTGGGGACGGGTCTGTCCCTGTATAACACTGGGGTACAGTACTGGTGGGGACAGGTCTGTCACTGTGTAACACTGGGGTACAGTACTGGTGGGGACACGTCTGTCAATGTATAACACGGGTGCAGTACTGGTGGGGACAGGTCTGTCTCTGTATAACACTGGGGTACCTTACTGGTGGGGACAGGTCTGTCACTGTATAACACTGAGGTACAGTACTGGTGGGGACAGGTCTGTCCCTGTACAACACTGGGGTACAGTACTGTTGGGGACAGGTCTGTCACTGTATAACACTGGGGTACACTACTGGTGGGGACAGGTCTGTCCCTGTATAACACTGGGGTACAGTACTGATGGGGACAGGTCTGTCACTGTATAACACAGGGGTACAGTACAGGTGGGGACAGATCTGTCACTGTATAACACTGGGGTACAGTACTGGTGGGGACAGGTCTGTTACTGTATAACACTGGAGTACAGTACTGGTGGAGACAGGTCTGTCACTGTATAACACTGGGGTACAGTACTGGTGGAGACAGGTCTGTCACTGTATAACACTGGGGTACAGTACTGGTGGGGACAGGTCTGTCACTGTATAACACCGGGGTTTCAGTACTGGTGGGGACGTTTCTCTCACTGTATAACACTGGGGTACAGTACTGGTGGGGACAGGTCTGTCACTGTATAACACTGGGGTACAGTACTGGTGGGGACAGGTCTGTCACTGTATAACACTGGGGTACAGTACTGGTGGGGACAGGTCTGTCACTGTATAACACTGGGGTACAGTACTGGTGGGGACGGGTCTGTCCCTGTATAACACTGGGATGCAGTACTGGTGGGGACAGGTCTGTCCCTGTATAACACTGGGGTACAGTACTGGTGGGGACAGGTCTGTCACTGTATAACACTGGGGTACAATACTTGTGGGGACAGGTCTGTCACTGTATAACACTGGGGTACAGTACTGGTGGGGATGTGTCTCTCACTGTATAACACTGTGGTACAGTACTGGTGGGGACAGGTCTGTCCCAGTATGACACTGGGGTACAGTACTGGTGGGGACATGTCGGACACTGTATAACACGGGTACAGTACTGGTGGGGACAGGTCTGTCACTGTATAACACTGGGGTACAGTACTGGTGGGGACAGGTCTGTCACTGTATAACACTGGGGTACAGTACTGGTGGGGACAGGTCTGTCCCTGTATAACACTGGGGTACAGTACTGGTGGGGACAGGCCTGTCTCTGTATAACACTGGGGTACAGTACTGGTGGGGACAGGTCTGTCACTGTATAACACTGGGGTACAGTACTGGTGGGGACAGGTCTGTCCCTGTATAACACTGGGGTGCAGTACTGGTGGGGACAGGTCTGTCCCTGTATAACACTGGGGTACAGTACTGGTCGGGACAGGTCTGTTTCTGTTTTACACTGGGGTACAGTACTGGTGGGGACAGATCTGTCTTTGTATAACACTGGCGTACAGTACTGGTGGGGACAGGTCTGTCACTGTATAACACTGGGGTACAGTCCTGGTGGGGACAGTTCTGTCCCTGTATAACACTGGGGTACAGTACTGGTGGGGACAGGTCTGTCCCTGTACAACACTGGGGTACAGTACTGGTGGGGACAGGTCTGTCACTGTATAACACTGGGGTACACTACTGGTAGGGACAGGTCTGTCCCTGTATAACACTGGGGTACAGTACTGGTGGGTACAGGTCTGTCACTGTATAACACTGGGGTACAGTACTGGTGGGGACAGGTCTGTCACTGTATAACACTGGGGTACAGTACTGGTGGGGACAGGTCTGTCCCTGTATAACACTGGTGTACAGTACTGGTGGGGACAGGTCTGTCACTGTATAACACTGAGTTACAGTCCTGGTGGGGACAGGTCTGTCCCTGTATAACAGTGGGGTACAGTACTGGTGGGGACAGGTCTGTCCCTGTATAACACTGGCGTACAGCACTGGTGGGGACAGGTCTGTAACTGTATAACACTGGGGTACAGTACTGGTGGGGACAGGTCTGTCAATGTATAACGCTGGGGTACAGTACTGAGGGCGACAAGTCTGTCACTGTATATCACTGGGGGACAATACTGGTGGGGACAGGTCTGTCACTGTGTAACACTGGGGTACAGTACTGTTGGGGACAGGTCTGTCACTGTATAACAGTGCGGTACAGTATTGGTGGGGAGAGGTCTGTCACTGTATAACACTGGGGTACAGTACTGGTGGGGACAGGTCAGTCACTGTATAGCACTGTGGTACAGTACTGGTGGGGACAGGTCTGTCACTGCATAACACCGGGGTACAGTACTGGTGGGGGACGGGTCTGTCCCTGGATAACAATGGGGTACAGTACTGGTGGGGACAGGTCTGTCACTGTATAACACTGGGGTACAGTACTGATGGGGACAGGTCTGTCACTGTATAACACTGGGGTACAGTACTGGTGGGGACAGGTCTGTCTCTGTAAAACACTGGGGTACAGTACTGGTGGGGACAGGTCTGTCACTGTATAACACTGGGGTACAGTACTGGTGGGGGACAGGTCTGTCACTGTATAACACTGGGGTACAGTACTGGTCGGGACAGGTCTGTCTCTGTATAACACTGGGGTACAGTACTGGTGGCGACAGGTCTGTCCCTGTATAACACTGGGGTACAGTACTGGTCGGGACAGGTCTGTCTCTGTCTAACACTGGGGTACAGTACTGGTGGGGACAGGTCTGTCACTGTATAACACTGGGGTACAGTACTGGTGGGGACAGGTCTGTCACTGTATAACACTGGGGTACAGTACTGGTGGGGACAGGTCTGTCACTGTATAACACTGGGGTACAGTACTGGTGGGGACAGTTCTGTCACTGTATAACACTGGGGTACAGTACTGGTGGGGACAGGTCTGTCCCTGTATAACACTGGGGTACAGTACTGGTGGGGACAGGTCTGTCACTGTATAACACTGGGGTACAGTACTGGTGGGGACAGGTCTGTCACTGTATAACACTGGGGTACAGTACTGGTGGGGACAGGTCTGTCACTGTATAACACTGGGGTACAGTACTGGTGGGGACAGGTCTGTCAGTGTATAACACTGGGGTACAGTACTGGTGGGGACAGGTCTGTCACTGTATAACACTGGGGTACAGTACTGGTGGGGACAGGTCTGTCCCTGTATAACACTGGGGTACAGTACTGGTGGGGACAGGTCTGTCACTGTATAACACTGGGGTACAGTACTGGTGGGGACAGGTCTGTCACTGTATAACACTGGGATACAGTACTGGCGGGGACAGGTCTGTCACTGTGTAACGCTTGGATACAGTACTGGTGGGGACAGGTCAGTCAGTGTATAACACAGGGGTACAGTACTGGTGGGGACAGATCTGTCACTGTATAACACAGGGGTACAGTACTGATGGGGACAGGTCTGTCACTGTATAACACAGGGGTACAGTACAGGTGGGGACAGATCTGTCACTGTATAACACTGGGGTACAGTACTGGTGGGGACAGGTCTGTTACTGTATAACACTGGAGTACAGTACTGGTGGAGACAGGTCTGTCACTGTATAACACTGGGGTACAGTACTGGTGGGGACAGGTCTGTCCCTATATAACACTGGGGTACAGTACTGATGGGGACAGGTCTGTCTCTGTATAACACTGGGGTACAGTACTGGTGGGGACAGGTCTGTCTCTGTATAACACTGGGGTACAGTACTGGTGGGGACGTGTCTCTCACTGTATAACACTGTGGTACAGTACTGGTGGGGACAGGTCTGTCCCAGTATGACACTGGGGTACAGTACTGGTGGGGACATGTCTGACACTGTATAACACTGGGGTACAGTACTGGTGGGGACGTGTCTCTCACTGTATAACACTGTGGTACAGTACTGGTGGGGACAGGTCTGTCCCAGTATGACACTGGGGTACAGTACTGGTGGGGACATGTCTGACACTGTATAACACTGGGGTACAGTACTGGTGGGGACAGGTCTGTCACTGTATAACACTGGGGTACAGTACTGGTGGGGACAGGTCTGTCACTGTATAACACTGGGGTACAGTACTGGTGGGGACAGGTCTGTCACTGTATAACACTGGGGTACAGTACTGGTGGGGACAGGTCTGTCACTGTATAACACTGGGGTACATTACTGGTGGGGACAGGTCTGTCACTGTATAACACTGGGGTACAGTACTGGTGGGGACAGGTCTGTCACTGTATAACACTGGGGTACAGTACTGGTGGGGACAGGTCTGTCACTGTATAACACTGGGGTACAGTACTGGTGGGGACAGGTCTGTCACTGTATAACACTGGGGTACAGTACTGGTGGGGACAGGTCTGTCCCTGTATAACACTGGGGTACAGTACTGGTGGGGACAGGTCTGTCACTGTATAACACTGGGGTACAGTACTGGTGGGGACAGGTCTGTCACTGTATAACACTGGGATACAGTACTGGCGGGGACAGGTCTGTCACTGTGTAACGCTTGGGTACAGTACTGGTGGGGACAGGTCAGTCAGTGTATAACACAGGGGTACAGTACTGGTGGGGACAGATCTGTCACTGTATAGCACAGGGGTACAGTACTGATGGGGACAGGTCTGTCACTGTATAACACAGGGGTACAGTACAGGTGGGGACAGATCTGTCACTGTATAACACTGGGGTACAGTACTGGTGGGGACAGGTCTGTTACTGTATAACACTGGAGTACAGTACTGGTGGAGACAGGTCTGTCACTGTATAACACTGGAGAACAGTACTGGTGGGGACAGGTCTGTCCCTATATAACACTGGGGTTATGTACTGATGGGGACAGGTCTGTCTCTGTATAACACTGGGGTACAGTACTGGTGGGGACAGGTCTGTCTCTGTATAACACTGGGGTACAGTACTGGTGGGGACGTGTCTCTCACTGTATAACACTGTGGTACAGTACTGGTGGGGACAGGTCTGTCCCAGTATGACACTGGGGTACAGTACTGGTGGGGACATGTCTGACACTGTATAACACTGGGGTACAGTACTGGTGGGGACGTGTCTCTCACTGTATAACACTGTGGTACAGTACTGGTGGGGACAGGTCTGTCCCAGTATGACACTGGGGTACAGTACTGGTGGGGACATGTCTGACACTGTATAACACTGGGGTACAGTACTGGTGGGGACAGGTCTGTCCCTGTATTACACTGGGGTGCAGTACTGGTGGGGACGGGTCTGTCAGTGTATAACACTGGGATACAGTACTGGTGGGGACGTGTCTGTCACTGTATAACACTGGGGTACAGTAGTGGAGGGGACAGGTCTGTCTCTGTATAACACTGGGGTACAGTACTGGTGGGGACAGGTCTGTCACTGTGTAATACTGGGGTACAGTACTGGTGGGGACAGGTCTGTCCCTGTACAACACTGGGGTACAGTACTGTTGGGGACAGGTCTGTCACTGTATAACACTGGGGTACACTACTGGTGGGGACAGGTCTGTCCCTGTATAACACTGGGGTACAGTACTGGTGGGTACAGGTCTGTCACTGTGTAACACTGGGGTACAGTACTGGTCGGGACTGGTCTGTCCCTGTATAACACTGGAGTACAGTACTGATGGGGACAGGTCTGTCACTGTATAACACAGGGGTACAGTACAGGTGGGGACAGATCTGTCACTGTATAACACTGGGGTACAGTACTGGTGGGGACAGGTCTGTTACTGTATAACACTGGAGTACAGTACTGGTGGAGACAGGTCTGTCACTGTATAACACTGGGGTACAGTACTGGTGGGGACAGGTCTGTCACTGTATAACACCGGGGTTTCAGTACTGGTGGGGACGCGTCTCTCACTGTATAACACTGGGGTGCAGTACTGGTGGGGACAGGTCTGTCACTGTATAACACTGGGGTACAGTACTGGTGGGGACAGATCTGTCACTGTTTAACACTGGTGTACAGTACTGGTGGGGACAGGTCTGTCACTGTATAACACTGGGGTACAGTACTGGTGGGGACAGGTCTGTCACTGTATAACACTGGGGTACAGTACTGGTGGGAACGGGTCTGTCCCTGTATAACACTGGGGTACAGTACTGGTGGGGACAGGTCTGTCACTGTATAACACTGGGGTACAGTACTGGTGGGGACAGGTCTGTCACTGTATAACACTGGGGTACAGTACTGGTGGGGATGTGTCTCTCACTGTATAACACTCTGGTACAGTACTGGTGGGGACAGGTCTGTCCCAGTATGACACTGGGGTACAGTACTGGTGGGGACATGTCTGACACTGTATAACACTGGGGTGCAGTACTGGTGGGGACAGGTCTGTCCCTGTATAACACTGGGGTACAGTACTGGTGGGGACAGGTCTGTCTTTGTATAACACTGGCGTACAGTACTGGTGGGGACAGGTCTGTCACTGTATAACACTGGGGTACAGTCCTGGTGGGGACAGTTCTGTCCCTGTATAACACAGGGGTACAGTACTGGTGGGGACAGGACTGTCACTGTATAACACTGGGGTACAGTACTGGTGGGGACAGGTCTGTCCCTGTACAACACTGGGGTACAGTACTGGTGGGGACAGGTCTGTCACTGTATAACACTGGGGTACACTACTGGTGGGGACAGGTCTGTCCCTGTATAACACTGGGGTACAGTACTGGTGGGTACAGGTCTGTCACTGTGTAACACTGGGGTACAGTGCTGGTGGGGACAGGTCTGTCACTGTGTAACAGTGAGGTACAGTACTGATGGGGACAGGTCTGTCACTGTATAACAGTGAGGTACAGTACTGGTGGGGACAGGTCTGTCACTGTATAACACTGGGGTACAGTACTGGTGGGGACAGGTCTGTCACTGTATAACACTGGGGTGCTGTACTGGTGGGGACAGGTCTGTCACTCTATAACACGGGTACAGTCCTGGTGGGGACAGGTCTGTCACTGTATAACAATGGGGTACAGTACTGGTGGGGACAGGACTGTCCCTGTATAACACTGGGGTACCGTACTGGTGGGGACAGGGCTGTCCCTGTATAACACTGGGGTACAGTTCTGATGGGGACAGGTCTGTCACTGTATAACACTGGGGTACAGTACTGGTGGGGACAGGTCTGTCCCTGTATAACAGTGGGGTACAGTACTGATGGGGACAGGTCTGTCCCTGTATAACACTGGGGTGCAGTACTGGTGGGGACAGGTCTGTCACTGTATAACAGTGGGGTACAGTCCTGGTGGGGACAGGTCTGTCACTGTATAACAGTGGGGTACAGTACTGGTGGGGACAGCTC
Organism: Chiloscyllium punctatum; assembly: GCF_047496795.1. Lineage (NCBI taxonomy): Eukaryota > Metazoa > Chordata > Chondrichthyes > Orectolobiformes > Hemiscylliidae > Chiloscyllium > Chiloscyllium punctatum. The sequence goes on along the minus strand of NC_092774.1, from coordinate 1,314,606 downwards.
TGTCACTGTATAACACAGGGGTGCAGTACTGGTGGGAACAGGTCTGTCACTGTGTAACACGGGTACAGTACTGGTGGGGACAGGTCAGTCATTGTGTAACGCTTGGGTATAGTACTGGTGGGGACAGGTCTGTCATTGTATAACACTGGGGTATAGTACTGGTGGGGACAGGTCTGTCCCTGTATAACACTGGGGTACAATACTGGTCGTGACAGGTCTGTCACTGTATAACACTGGGGTACAGTACTGGTGGGGACAGGTCTGTCCCTGTATAACACTGGGGTGCAGTACTGGCCGGGACAGGTCTGTCACTGTATAACTCTGGGGTACATTACTGGTAGGGACAGGTCTGTCACTGTATAAGACTGGGGTACGGTACTGGTGGGGACGGGTTTGTCCCTGTATAACACTGGGGTACAGTACTGGTGGGGACAGGTCTGTCACTGTGTAACACTGGGGTACAGTACTGGTGGGGACAGGTCTGTCACTGTATAACACGGGTGCAGTACTGGTGGGGACAGGTCTGTCCCTGTATAATACTGGCGTACAGTACTGGTGGGGACAGGTCTGTCTCTGTATAACACTGGGGTACAGTACTGGTGGGGACAGGTCTGTCTCTGTATAACACTGGGGTACAGTACTGGTGGGGACAGGTCTGTCACTGTATAACACTGGGGTACAGTACTGGTGGGGACAGGTCTGTCCCTGTACAACACTGGGGTACAGTACTGTTGGGGACAGGTCTGTCACTGTATAACACTGGGGTACACTACTGGTGGGGACAGGTCTGTCCCTGTATAACACTGGGGTACAGTACTGGTGGGTACAGGTCTGTCACTGTGTAACACTGGGGTACAGTACTGGTCGGGACTGGTCTGTCCCTGTATAACACTGGGGTACAGTACTGATGGGGACAGGTCTGTCACTGTATAACACAGGGGTACAGTACAGGTAGGGACAGATCTGTCACTGTATAACACTGGGGTACAGTACTCGTGGGGACAGGTCTGTTACTGTATAACACTGGAGTACAGTACTGGTGGAGACAGGTCTGTCACTGTATAACACTGGGGTACAGTACTGGTGGGGACAGGTCTGTCACTGTATAACACCGAGGTTTCAGTACTGGTGGGGACGTGTCTCTCACTGTATAACACTGGGGTACAGTACTGGTGGGGACAGGTCTGTCACTGTATAACACTGGGGTACAGTACTGGTGGGGACAGATCTGTCACTGTATAACACTGGGGTACAGTACTGGTGGGGACAGGTCTGTCACTGTATAACACTGGGGTACAGTACTGTTGGGGACAGGTCTGTCACTGTATAACACTGGGGTACAGTACTGGTGGGGACGGGTCTGTCCCTGTATAACACTGGGATGCAGTACTGGTGGGGACAGGTCTGTCCCTGTATAACACTGGGGTACAGTACTGGTGGGGACAGGTCTGTCACTGTATAACACTGGGGTACAATACTGGTGGGGACAGGTCTGTCACTGTGTAACAGTGAGGTACAGTACTGGTGGGGACAGGTCTGTCACTGTTTAACAGTGAGGTACAGTACTGGTGGGGACAGGTCTGTCACTGTATAACACTGGGGTACAGTACTGGTGGGGATAGGTCTGTCATTGTATACCTCTGGGGTGCTGTACTGGTGGGGACAGGTCTGTCACTCTATAACACGGGTACAGTCCTGGTGGGGACAGGTCTGTCACTGTATAACAATGGGGGACAGTACTGGTGGGGACAGGTCTGTCCCTGTATAACACTGGGGTACAGTACTGGTGGGGACAGGGCTGTCCCTGTATAACACTGGGGTACAGTTCTGATGGGGACAGGTCTGTCACTGTATAACACTGGGGTACAGTACTGGTGGGGACAGGTCTGTCCCTGTATAACAGTGGGGTACAGTACTGATGGGGACAGGTCTGTCCCTGTATAACAGTGGGGTACAGTACTGGTGGGGACAGGTCTGTCACTGTATAACAGTGGGGTACAGTCCTGGTGGGGACAGGTCTGTCACTGTATAACAGTGGGGTACAGTTCTGGTGGGGACAGCTCTGTCACTGTATAACACAGGGGTGCAGTACTGGTGGGAACAGGTCTGTCACTGTGTAACACGGGTACAGTACTGGTGGGGACAGGTCAGTCATTGTGTAACGCTTGGGTATAGTACTGGTGGGGACAGGTCTGTCATTGTATAACACTGGGGTATAGTACTGGTGGGGACAGGTCTGTCCCTGTATAACACTGGGGTGCAGTACTGGTGGGAACAGGTCTGTCACTGTGTAACACGGGTACAGTACTGGTGGGGACAGGTCAGTCATTGTGTAACGCTTGGGTATAGTACTGGTGGGGACAGGTCTGTCACTGTATAACACTGGGGTACAGTACTGGTGGGGACAGGTCTGTCCCTGTATAACACTGGGGTGCAGTACTGGCGGGGACAGGTCTGTCACTGTATAACACTGGGGTACAGTACTGGTGGGGACAGGTCTGTCACTGTATAACACTGGGGTACAGTACTGGTGGGGACAGGTCTGTCCCTGTATAACACTGGGGTACAGTACTGGTGGGGACAGGTCTGTCCCTGTATAACACTGGGGTACAGTACTGGTGGGGACAGGTCTGTCACTGTGCAACACTGAGGTACAGTACTGGTGGGGACAGGTCTGTCACTGTATAACACTGGGGTACAGTACTGGTGGGGACAGGTCTGTCACTGTATAACACTGGGATACAGTACTGGCGGGGACAGGTCTGTCACTGTGTACCGCTTGGGTACAGTACTGGTGGGGACAGGTCAGTCAGTGTATAACACAGGGGTACAGTACTGGTGGGGACAGATCTGTCACTGTATAACACAGGGGTACAGTACTGATGGGGACAGGTCTGTCACTGTATAACACAGGGGTACAGTACAGGTGGGGACAGATCTGTCACTGTATAACACAGGGGGACAGTACTGATGGGGACAGGTCTGTCACTGTATAACACAGGGGTACAGTACAGGTGGGGACAGATCTGTCACTGTATAACATGGGTGCAGTACTGGTGGGGACAGGTCTGTCCCTGTATAACACTGGGGTACAGTACTGGTGGGGACAGGTCTGTCTCTGTATAACACTGGGGTACAGTACTGGTGGGGACAGTTCTGTCCCTGTATAACACAGGGGTACAGTACTGGTGAGGACAGGTCTGTCCCTGTATAACACTGGGGTACAGTACTGGTGGGGACAGGTCTGTCCCTGTATAACACTGGGGTACAGTGCTGGTGGGGACAGGTCTGTCACTGTATAACACTGGGGTACAATACTGGTGGGGACAGGTCTGTCACTGTACAACACTGGGGTACAGTACTGGTGGGGACAGGTCTGTCACTGTATAACACTGGGGTACACTACTGGTGGGGACAGGTCTGTCCCTGTATAACACTGGGGTACAGTACTGGTGGGTACAGGTCTGTCACTCTGTAACACTGGGGTACAGTGCTGGTGGGGACAGGTCTGTCACTGTGTAACAGTGAGGTACAGTACTGGTGGGGACAGGTCTGTCACTGTATAACAGTGAGGTACAGTACTGGTGGGGACAGGTCTGTCCCTGTATAACACTGGGGTACAGTACTGGTGGGGACAGGTCTGTCACTGTATAACACTGGGGTGCAGTACTGGTGGGGACAGGTCTGTCACTCTATAACACGGGTACAGTCCTGGTGGGGTGAGGTCTGTCACTGTATAACAATGGGGTACACTACTGGTGGGGACAGGTCTGTCACTGTATAACACTGGTGTACAGTACTGGTGGGGACAGGTCTGTCACTGTATAACACTGGGGTGCAGTACTGGTGGGGACAGGTCTGTCACTCTATAACACGGGTACAGTCCTGGTGGGGACAGGTCTGTCACTGTATAACAATGGGGTACAGTACTGGTGGGGACAGGTCTATCCCTGTATAACACTGGGGTACAGTACTGGTGGGGACAGGGCTGTCCCTGGATAACACTGGGGTACAGTTCTGATGGGGACAGGTCTGTCACTGTATAACACTGGGGTACAGTACTGGTGGGGACAGGTCTGTCCCTGTATAACAGTGGGGTACAGTACTGATGGGGACAGGTCTGTCCCTGTATAACAGTGGGGTACAGTACTGGTGGGGACAGGTCTGTCACTGTATAACAGTGGGGTAGAGTCCTGGTGGGGACAGGTCTGTCACTGTATAACAGTGGGGTACAGTACTGGTGGGGACAGCTCTGTCACTGTATAACACTGGGATGCAGTACTGGTGGGGACAGGTCTGTCACTGTGTAACACGGGTACAGTACTGGTGGGGACAGGCCTGTCATTGTATAACACTGGGGTATAGTACTGGTGGGGACAGGTCTGTCCCTGTATAACACTGGGGTACAGTACTGGTCGGGACAGGTCTGTCACTGTATAACACTGGGGTACAGTACTGGTGGGGACAGGTCTGTCCCTGTATAACACTGGGGTACAGTACTGGTGGGGACAGGTCTGTCACTGTGTAACACTGGGGAACAGTACTGGTGGGGACAGGTCTGTCACTGTATAACACTGGGGTACAGTACTGGTGGGGACAGATCTGTCACTGTATAACACTGGGGTACAGTACTGGTGGGGACAGATCTGTCACTGTATAACACTGTGGTACAGTACTGGTGGGGGACGGGTCTATCATTGTATAACACCGGGGTACAGTACTGGTGGGGACAGGTCTGTCACTGTATAACACTGGGGTACAGTACTGATGGGGACAGGTCTGTCTTTGTATAACACTGGGGTACAGTACTGGTCGGGACAGGTCTGTCTCTATAAAACACTGGGGTACAGTACTGGTGGGGACAGGTCCGCCACTGTATAACACTGGGGTACAGTACTGTTGGTGACAGGTCTGTCCCTGTATAACACTGGGGTACAGTACTGGTGGGGACGGGTCTGTCCCTGTATAACACTGGGGTACAGTACTGGTGGGGACAGGTCTGTCTCTGTATAACACTGGGGTACAGTACTGTTGGTGACAGGTCTGTCACTGTATAACACTGGGGTATAGTACTGGTGGCGACAGGTCTGTCCCTGTATAACACTGGGGTACAGTACTGGTCGGGACAGGTCTGTCTCTGTATAACACTGGGGTACAGTACTGGTGGGGACAGGTCTGTCACTGTATAACACTGGGGTGCAGTACTGGTGGGGACAGGTCTGTCACTCTATAACACGGGTACAGTCCTGGTGGGGACAGGTCTGTCACTGTATAACAATGGGGTACAGTACTGGTGGGGACAGGTCTGTCACTGTATAACACTGGGGTACTGTACTGGTGGGGACAGGGCTGTCCCTGGATAACAGTGGGGTACAGTACTGATGGGGACAGGTCTGTCCCTGTATAAATGTGGGGTACAGTACTGGTGGGGACAGGTCTGTAACTGTATAACAGTGGGGTACAGTCCTGGTGGGGACATGTCTGACACTGTATAACACTGGGGTACAGTACTGGTGGGGACAGGTCTGTCCCTGTATTACACTGGGGTGCAGTACTGGTGGGGACGGGTCTGTCAGTGTATAACACTGGGATACAGTACTGGTGGGGACGTGTCTGTCACTGTATAACACTGGGGTACAGTAGTGGAGGGGACAGGTCTGTCTCTGTATAACACTGGGGTACAGTACTGGTGGGGACAGGTCTGTCACTGTGTAATACTGGGGTACAGTACTGGTGGGGACAGGTCTGTCCCTGTACAACACTGGGGTACAGTACTGTTGGGGACAGGTCTGTCACTGTATAACACTGGGGTACACTACTGGTGGGGACAGGTCTGTCCCTGTATAACACTGGGGTACAGTACTGGTGGGTACAGGTCTGTCACTGTGTAACACTGGGGTACAGTACTGGTCGGGACTGGTCTGTCCCTGTATAACACTGGAGTACAGTACTGATGGGGACAGGTCTGTCACTGTATAACACAGGGGTACAGTACAGGTGGGGACAGATCTGTCACTGTATAACACTGGGGTACAGTACTGGTGGGGACAGGTCTGTTACTGTATAACACTGGAGTACAGTACTGGTGGAGACAGGTCTGTCACTGTATAACACTGGGGTACAGTACTGGTGGGGACAGGTCTGTCACTGTATAACACCGGGGTTTCAGTACTGGTGGGGACGCGTCTCTCACTGTATAACACTGGGGTACAGTACTGGTGGGGACAGGTCTGTCACTGTATAACACTGGGGTACAGTACTGGTGGGGACAGATCTGTCACTGTTTAACACTGGGGTACAGTACTGGTGGGGACAGGTCTGTCACTGTATAACACTGGGGTACAGTACTGGTGGGGACAGGTCTGTCACTGTATAACACTGGGGTACAGTACTGGTGGGAACGGGTCTGTCCCTGTATAACACTGGGGTACAGTACTGGTGGGGACAGGTCTGTCACTGTATAACACTGGGGTACAGTACTGGTGGGGACAGGTCTGTCACTGTATAACACTGGGGTACAGTACTGGTGGGGATGTGTCTCTCACTGTATAACACTCTGGTACAGTACTGGTGGGGACAGGTCTGTCCCAGTATGACACTGGGGTACAGTACTGGTGGGGACATGTCTGACACTGTATAACACTGGGGTGCAGTACTGGTGGGGACAGGTCTGTCCCTGTATAACACTGGGGTACAGTACTGGTGGGGACAGGTCTGTCTTTGTATAACACTGGCGTACAGTACTGGTGGGGACAGGTCTGTCACTGTATAACACTGGGGTACAGTCCTGGTGGGGACAGTTCTGTCCCTGTATAACACAGGGGTACAGTACTGGTGGGGACAGGACTGTCACTGTATAACACTGGGGTACAGTACTGGTGGGGACAGGTCTGTCCCTGTACAACACTGGGGTACAGTACTGGTGGGGACAGGTCTGTCACTGTATAACACTGGGGTACACTACTGGTGGGGACAGGTCTGTCCCTGTATAACACTGGGGTACAGTACTGGTGGGTACAGGTCTGTCACTGTGTAACACTGGGGTACAGTGCTGGTGGGGACAGGTCTGTCACTGTGTAACAGTGAGGTACAGTACTGGTGGGGACAGGTCTGTCACTGTATAACAGTGAGGTACAGTACTGGTGGGGACAGGTCTGTCACTGTATAACACTGGGGTACAGTACTGGTGGGGACAGGTCTGTCACTGTATAACACTGGGGTGCTGTACTGGTGGGGACAGGTCTGTCACTCTATAACACGGGTACAGTCCTGGTGGGGACAGGTCTGTCACTGTATAACAATGGGGTACAGTACTGGTGGGGACAGGACTGTCCCTGTATAACACTGGGGTACCGTACTGGTGGGGACAGGGCTGTCCCTGTATAACACTGGGGTACAGTTCTGATGGGGACAGGTCTGTCACTGTATAACACTGGGGTACAGTACTGGTGGGGACAGGTCTGTCCCTGTATAACAGTGGGGTACAGTACTGATGGGGACAGGTCTGTCCCTGTATAACACTGGGGTGCAGTACTGGTGGGGACAGGTCTGTCACTGTATAACAGTGGGGTACAGTCCTGGTGGGGACAGGTCTGTCACTGTATAACAGTGGGGTACAGTACTGGTGGGGACAGCTCTGTCACTGTATAACACAGGGGTGCAGTACTGGTGGGAACAGGTCTGTCACTGTGTAACACGGGTACAGTACTGGTGGGGACAGGTCAGTCATTGTGTAACGCTTGGGTATAGTACTGGTGGGGACAGGTCTGTCATTGTATAACACTGGGGTATAGTACTGGTGGGGACAGGTCTGTCCCTGTATAACACTGGGGTACAATACTGGTCGTGACAGGTCTGTCACTGTATAACACTGGGGTACAGTACTGGTGGGGACAGGTCTGTCCCTGTATAACACTGGGGTGCAGTACTGGCCGGGACAGGTCTGTCACTGTATAACTCTGGGGTACATTACTGGTAGGGACAGGTCTGTCACTGTATAAGACTGGGGTACGGTACTGGTGGGGACGGGTTTGTCCCTGTATAACACTGGGGTACAGTACTGGTGGGGACAGGTCTGTCACTGTGTAACACTGGGGTACAGTACTGGTGGGGACAGGTCTGTCACTGTATAACACGGGTGCAGTACTGGTGGGGACAGGTCTGTCCCTGTATAATACTGGCGTACAGTACTGGTGGGGACAGGTCTGTCTCTGTATAACACTGGGGTACAGTACTGGTGGGGACAGGTCTGTCTCTGTATAACACTGGGGTACAGTACTGGTGGGGACAGGTCTGTCACTGTATAACACTGGGGTACAGTACTGGTGGGGACAGGTCTGTCCCTGTACAACACTGGGGTACAGTACTGTTGGGGACAGGTCTGTCACTGTATAACACTGGGGTACACTACTGGTGGGGACAGGTCTGTCCCTGTATAACACTGGGGTACAGTACTGGTGGGTACAGGTCTGTCACTGTGTAACACTGGGGTACAGTACTGGTCGGGACTGGTCTGTCCCTGTATAACACTGGGGTACAGTACTGATGGGGACAGGTCTGTCACTGTATAACACAGGGGTACAGTACAGGTAGGGACAGATCTGTCACTGTATAACACTGGGGTACAGTACTCGTGGGGACAGGTCTGTTACTGTATAACACTGGAGTACAGTACTGGTGGAGACAGGTCTGTCACTGTATAACACTGGGGTACAGTACTGGTGGGGACAGGTCTGTCACTGTATAACACCGAGGTTTCAGTACTGGTGGGGACGTGTCTCTCACTGTATAACACTGGGGTACAGTACTGGTGGGGACAGGTCTGTCACTGTATAACACTGGGGTACAGTACTGGTGGGGACAGATCTGTCACTGTATAACACTGGGGTACAGTACTGGTGGGGACAGGTCTGTCACTGTATAACACTGGGGTACAGTACTGTTGGGGACAGGTCTGTCACTGTATAACACTGGGGTACAGTACTGGTGGGGACGGGTCTGTCCCTGTATAACACTGGGATGCAGTACTGGTGGGGACAGGTCTGTCCCTGTATAACACTGGGGTACAGTACTGGTGGGGACAGGTCTGTCACTGTATAACACTGGGGTACAATACTGGTGGGGACAGGTCTGTCACTGTGTAACAGTGAGGTACAGTACTGGTGGGGACAGGTCTGTCACTGTTTAACAGTGAGGTACAGTACTGGTGGGGACAGGTCTGTCACTGTATAACACTGGGGTACAGTACTGGTGGGGATAGGTCTGTCATTGTATACCTCTGGGGTGCTGTACTGGTGGGGACAGGTCTGTCACTCTATAACACGGGTACAGTCCTGGTGGGGACAGGTCTGTCACTGTATAACAATGGGGGACAGTACTGGTGGGGACAGGTCTGTCCCTGTATAACACTGGGGTACAGTACTGGTGGGGACAGGGCTGTCCCTGTATAACACTGGGGTACAGTTCTGATGGGGACAGGTCTGTCACTGTATAACACTGGGGTACAGTACTGGTGGGGACAGGTCTGTCCCTGTATAACAGTGGGGTACAGTACTGATGGGGACAGGTCTGTCCCTGTATAACAGTGGGGTACAGTACTGGTGGGGACAGGTCTGTCACTGTATAACAGTGGGGTACAGTCCTGGTGGGGACAGGTCTGTCACTGTATAACAGTGGGGTACAGTTCTGGTGGGGACAGCTCTGTCACTGTATAACACAGGGGTGCAGTACTGGTGGGAACAGGTCTGTCACTGTGTAACACGGGTACAGTACTGGTGGGGACAGGTCAGTCATTGTGTAACGCTTGGGTATAGTACTGGTGGGGACAGGTCTGTCATTGTATAACACTGGGGTATAGTACTGGTGGGGACAGGTCTGTCCCTGTATAACACTGGGGTGCAGTACTGGTGGGAACAGGTCTGTCACTGTGTAACACGGGTACAGTACTGGTGGGGACAGGTCAGTCATTGTGTAACGCTTGGGTATAGTACTGGTGGGGACAGGTCTGTCACTGTATAACACTGGGGTACAGTACTGGTGGGGACAGGTCTGTCCCTGTATAACACTGGGGTGCAGTACTGGCGGGGACAGGTCTGTCACTGTATAACACTGGGGTACAGTACTGGTGGGGACAGGTCTGTCACTGTATAACACTCTGGTACAGTACTGGTGGGGACAGGTCTGTCCCTGTATAACACTGGGGTACAGTACTGGTGGGGACAGGTCTGTCCCTGTATAACACTGGGGTACAGTACTGGTGGGGACAGGTCTGTCACTGTGCAACACTGAGGTACAGTACTGGTGGGGACAGGTCTGTCACTGTATAACACTGGGGTACAGTACTGGTGGGGACAGGTCTGTCACTGTATAACACTGGGATACAGTACTGGCGGGGACAGGTCTGTCACTGTGTACCGCTTGGGTACAGTACTGGTGGGGACAGGTCAGTCAGTGTATAACACAGGGGTACAGTACTGGTGGGGACAGATCTGTCACTGTATAACACAGGGGTACAGTACTGATGGGGACAGGTCTGTCACTGTATAACACAGGGGTACAGTACAGGTGGGGACAGATCTGTCACTGTATAACACAGGGGGACAGTACTGATGGGGACAGGTCTGTCACTGTATAACACAGGGGTACAGTACAGGTGGGGACAGATCTGTCACTGTATAACATGGGTGCAGTACTGGTGGGGACAGGTCTGTCCCTGTATAACACTGGGGTACAGTACTGGTGGGGACAGGTCTGTCTCTGTATAACACTGGGGTACAGTACTGGTGGGGACAGTTCTGTCCCTGTATAACACAGGGGTACAGTACTGGTGAGGACAGGTCTGTCCCTGTATAACACTGGGGTACAGTACTGGTGGGGACAGGTCTGTCCCTGTATAACACTGGGGTACAGTGCTGGTGGGGACAGGTCTGTCACTGTATAACACTGGGGTACAATACTGGTGGGGACAGGTCTGTCACTGTACAACACTGGGGTACAGTACTGGTGGGGACAGGTCTGTCACTGTATAACACTGGGGTACACTACTGGTGGGGACAGGTCTGTCCCTGTATAACACTGGGGTACAGTACTGGTGGGTACAGGTCTGTCACTCTGTAACACTGGGGTACAGTGCTGGTGGGGACAGGTCTGTCACTGTGTAACAGTGAGGTACAGTACTGGTGGGGACAGGTCTGTCACTGTATAACAGTGAGGTACAGTACTGGTGGGGACAGGTCTGTCCCTGTATAACACTGGGGTACAGTACTGGTGGGGACAGGTCTGTCACTGTATAACACTGGGGTGCAGTACTGGTGGGGACAGGTCTGTCACTCTATAACACGGGTACAGTCCTGGTGGGGTCAGGTCTGTCACTGTATAACAATGGGGTACACTACTGGTGGGGACAGGTCTGTCACTGTATAACACTGGTGTACAGTACTGGTGGGGACAGGTCTGTCACTGTATAACACTGGGGTGCAGTACTGGTGGGGACAGGTCTGTCACTCTATAACACGGGTACAGTCCTGGTGGGGACAGGTCTGTCACTGTATAACAATGGGGTACAGTACTGGTGGGGACAGGTCTATCCCTGTATAACACTGGGGTACAGTACTGGTGGGGACAGGGCTGTCCCTGGATAACACTGGGGTACAGTTCTGATGGGGACAGGTCTGTCACTGTATAACACTGGGGTACAGTACTGGTGGGGACAGGTCTGTCCCTGTATAACAGTGGGGTACAGTACTGATGGGGACAGGTCTGTCCCTGTATAACAGTGGGGTACAGTACTGGTGGGGACAGGTCTGTCACTGTATAACAGTGGGGTAGAGTCCTGGTGGGGACAGGTCTGTCACTGTATAACAGTGGGGTACAGTACTGGTGGGGACAGCTCTGTCACTGTATAACACTGGGATGCAGTACTGGTGGGGACAGGTCTGTCACTGTGTAACACGGGTACAGTACTGGTGGGGACAGGCCTGTCATTGTATAACACTGGGGTATAGTACTGGTGGGGACAGGTCTGTCCCTGTATAACACTGGGGTACAGTACTGGTCGGGACAGGTCTGTCACTGTATAACACTGGGGTACAGTACTGGTGGGGACAGGTCTGTCCCTGTATAACACTGGGGTACAGTACTGGTGGGGACAGGTCTGTCACTGTGTAACACTGGGGAACAGTACTGGTGGGGACAGGTCTGTCACTGTATAACACTGTGGTACAGTACTGGTGGGGACAGATCTGTCACTGTATAACACTGGGGTACAGTACTGGTGGGGACAGATCTGTCACTGTATAACACTGTGGTACAGTACTGGTGGGGGACGGGTCTATCATTGTATAACACCGGGGTACAGTACTGGTGGGGACAGGTCTGTCACTGTATAACACTGGGGTACAGTACTGATGGGGACAGGTCTGTCTTTGTATAACACTGGGGTACAGTACTGGTCGGGACAGGTCTGTCTCTATAAAACACTGGGGTACAGTACTGGTGGGGACAGGTCCGCCACTGTATAACACTGGGGTACAGTACTGTTGGTGACAGGTCTGTCCCTGTATAACACTGGGGTACAGTACTGGTGGGGACGGGTCTGTCCCTGTATAACACTGGGGTACAGTACTGGTGGGGACAGGTCTGTCTCTGTATAACACTGGGGTACAGTACTGTTGGTGACAGGTCTGTCACTGTATAACACTGGGGTATAGTACTGGTGGCGACAGGTCTGTCCCTGTATAACACTGGGGTACAGTACTGGTCGGGACAGGTCTGTCTCTGTATAACACTGGGGTACAGTACTGGTGGGGACAGGTCTGTCACTGTATAACACTGGGGTGCAGTACTGGTGGGGACAGGTCTGTCACTCTATAACACGGGTACAGTCCTGGTGGGGACAGGTCTGTCACTGTATAACAATGGGGTACAGTACTGGTGGGGACAGGTCTGTCACTGTATAACACTGGGGTACTGTACTGGTGGGGACAGGGCTGTCCCTGGATAACAGTGGGGTACAGTACTGATGGGGACAGGTCTGTCCCTGTATAAATGTGGGGTACAGTACTGGTGGGGACAGGTCTGTAACTGTATAACAGTGGGGTACAGTCCTGGTGGGGACAGGTCTGTCACTGTATAACAGTGGGGTACAGTACTGGTGGGGACAGCTCTGTCACTGTATAACACTGGGGTGCAGTACTGGTGGGGACAGGTCTGTCACTGTGTAACACGGGTACAGTACTGGTGGGGACAGGTCTGTCATTGTATAACACTGGGGTATAGTACTGGTGGGGACAGGTCTGTCCCTGTATAACACTGGGGTACAGTACTGGTCGGGACAGGTCTGTCACTGTATCACACTGGGGTACAGTACTGGTGGGGACAGGTCTGTCTCTGTATAACACTGGGGTACAGTACTGTTGGTGACAGGTCTGTCACTGTATAACACTGGGGTATAGTACTGGTGGCGACAGGTCTGTCCCTGTATAACACTGGGGTACAGTACTGGTCGGGACAGGTCTGTCTCTGTATAACACTGGGGTACAGTACTGGTGGGGACAGGTCTGTCACTGTATAACACTGGGGTGCAGTACTGGTGGGGACAGGTCTGTCACTCTATAACACGGGTACAGTCCTGGTGGGGACAGGTCTGTCACTGTATAACAATGGGGTACAGTACTGGTGGGGACAGGTCTGTCACTGTATAACACTGGGGTACTGTACTGGTGGGGACAGGGCTGTCCCTGGATAACAGTGGGGTACAGTACTGATGGGGACAGGTCTGTCCCTGTATAAATGTGGGGTACAGTACTGGTGGGGACAGGTCTGTAACTGTATAACACTGGGGTACAGTACTGGAAGGGATGTGTCTCTCATTGTATAACACTGAGGTACAGTACTGGTGGGGACAGGTCTGTCCCTGTATAACACTGGGGTACAGTACTGGAAGGGATGTGTCTCTCATTGTATAACACTGAGGTACAGTACTGGTGGGGACAGGTCTGTCACTGTATAACACTGGGGTACAGTACTGGTGGGGATGGGTCTGTCCCTGTATAACACTGGGGTACAGTACTGGTGGGGACAGGTCTGTCACTGTATAACACTGGGGTACAGTACTGGTGGGGACAGGTCTGTCACTGTATAACGGGTGCAGTACTGGTGGGGACAGGTCTGTCCCTGTATAACACTGGGGTACAGTACTGGTGGGGACAGGTCTGTCCCTGTATAACACTGGGGTACAGTACTGGTGGGGACAGGTCTGTCACTGTGTAACACTGAGGTACAGTACTGGTGGGGACAGGTCTGTCACTGTATAACACTGGGGTACAGTCTGGCGGGGGCAGGTCTGTCCCTGTATAACACTGGGGTACAGTACTGGTGGGGACAGGTCTGTCACTGTGTAACGCTTGGGTACAGTACTGGTGGGGACAGGTCAGTCAGTGTATAACACAGGGGTACAGTACTGGTGGGGACAGATCTGTCACTGTATAACACAGGGGTACAGTACAGGTGGGGACAGATCTGTCACTGTATAACACTGGGGTACAGTACTGGTGGGGACAGGTCTGTTACTGTATAACACAGGGGGACAGTACTGATGGGGACAGGTCTGTCACTGTATAACACAGGGGTACAGTACAGGTGGGGACAGATCTGTCACTGTATAACATGGGTGCAGTACTGGTGGGGACAGGTCTGTCCCTGTATAACACTGGGGTACAGTACTGGTGGGGACAGGTCTGTCTCTGTATAACACTGGGGTACAGTACTGGTGGGGACAGTTCTGTCCCTGTATAACACAGGGGTACAGCACTGGTGAGGACAGGTCTGTCCCTGTATAACACTGGGGTACAGTACTGGTGGGGACAGGTCTGTCCCTGTATAACACTGGGGTACAGTGCTGGTGGGGACAGGTCTGTCACTGTATAACACTGGGGTACAATACTGGTGGGGACAGGTCTGTCACTGTACAACACTGGGGTACAGTACTGGTGGGGACAGGTCTGTCACTGTATAACACTGGGGTACACTACTGGTGGGGACAGGTCTGTCCCTGTATAACACTGGGGTACAGTACTGGTGGGTACAGGTCTGTCACTCTGTAACACTGGGGTACAGTGCTGGTGGGGACAGGTCTGTCACTGTGTAACAGTGAGGTACAGTACTGGTGGGGACAGGTCTGTCACTGTATAACAGTGAGGTACAGTACTGGTGGGGACAGGTCTGTCCCTGTATAACACTGGGGTACAGTACTGGTGGGGACAGGTCTGTCACTGTATAACACTGGGGTGCAGTACTGGTGGGGACAGGTCTGTCACTCTATAACACGGGTACAGTCCTGGTGGGGTCAGGTCTGTCACTGTATAACAATGGGGTACACTACTGGTGGGGACAGGTCTGTCACTGTATAACACTGGTGTACAGTACTGGTGGGGACAGGTCTGTCACTGTATAAGTCACTGTATAACAATGGGGTACAGTACTGGTGGGGACAGGTCTATCCCTGTATAACACTGGGGTACAGTACTGGTGGGGACAGGGCTGTCCCTGGATAACACTGGGGTACAGTTCTGATGGGGACAGGTCTGTCACTGTATAACACTGGGGTACAGTACTGGTGGGGACAGGTCTGTCCCTGTATAACAGTGGGGTACAGTACTGATGGGGACAGGTCTGTCCCTGTATAACAGTGGGGTACAGTACTGGTGGGGACAGGTCTGTCACTGTATAACAGTGGGGTAGAGTCCTGGTGGGGACAGGTCTGTCACTGTATAACAGTGGGGTACAGTACTGGTGGGGACAGCTCTGTCACTGTATAACACTGGGATGCAGTACTGGTGGGGACAGGTCTGTCACTGTGTAACACGGGTACAGTACTGGTGGGGACAGGTCTGTCATTGTATAACACTGGGGTATAGTACTGGTGGGGACAGGTCTGTCCCTGTATAACACTGGGGTACAGTACTGGTCGGGACAGGTCTGTCACTGTATAACACTGGGGTACAGTACTGGTGGGGACAGGTCTGTCCCTGTATAACACTGGGGTACAGTACTGGTGGGGACAGGTCTGTCACTGTGTAACACTGGGGTACAGTACTGGTGGGGACAGGTCTGTCACTGTATAACACTGGGGTACAGTACTGGTGGGGACAGATCTGTCACTGTATAACACTGGGGTACAGTACTGGTGGGGACAGATCTGTCACTGTATAACACTGTGGTACAGTACTGGTGGGGGACGGGTCTGTCATTGTATAACACCGGGGTACAGTACTGGTGGGGACAGGTCTGTCACTGTATAACACTGGGGTACAGTACTGATGGGGACAGGTCTGTCTTTGTATAACACTGGGGTACAGTACTGGTGGGGACAGGTCCGCCACTGTATAACACTGGGGTACAGTACTGTTGGTGACAGGTCTGTCCCTGTATAACACTGGGGTACAGTACTGGTGGGGACGGGTCTGTCCCTGTATAACACTGGGGTACAGTACTGGTGGGGACAGGTCTGTCTCTGTATAACACTGGGGTACAGTACTGTTGGTGACAGGTCTGTCACTGTATAACACTGGGGTATAGTACTGGTGGCGACAGGTCTGTCCCTGTATAACACTGGGGTACAGTACTGGTCGGGACAGGTCTGTCTCTGTATAACACTGGGGTACAGTACTGGTGGGGACAGGTCTGTCACTGTATAACACTGGGGTGCAGTACTGGTGGGGACAGGTCTGTCACTCTATAACACGGGTACAGTCCTGGTGGGGACAGGTCTGTCACTGTATAACAATGGGGTACAGTACTGGTGGGGACAGGTCTGTCACTGTATAACACTGGGGTACTGTACTGGTGGGGACAGGGCTGTCCCTGGATAACAGTGGGGTACAGTACTGATGGGGACAGGTCTGTCCCTGTATAAATGTGGGGTACAGTACTGGTGGGGACAGGTCTGTAACTGTATAACAGTGGGGTACAGTCCTGGTGGGGACAGGTCTGTCACTGTATAACAGTGGGGTACAGTACTGGTGGGGACAGCTCTGTCACTGTATAACACTGGGGTGCAGTACTGGTGGGGACAGGTCTGTCACTGTGTAACACGGGTACAGTACTGGTGGGGACAGGTCTGTCATTGTATAACACTGGGGTATAGTACTGGTGGGGACAGGTCTGTCCCTGTATAACACTGGGGTACAGTACTGGTCGGGACAGGTCTGTCACTGTATCACACTGGGGTACAGTACTGGTGGGGACAGGTCTGTCTCTGTATAACACTGGGGTACAGTACTGTTGGTGACAGGTCTGTCACTGTATAACACTGGGGTATAGTACTGGTGGCGACAGGTCTGTCCCTGTATAACACTGGGGTACAGTACTGGTCGGGACAGGTCTGTCTCTGTATAACACTGGGGTACAGTACTGGTGGGGACAGGTCTGTCACTGTATAACACTGGGGTGCAGTACTGGTGGGGACAGGTCTGTCACTCTATAACACGGGTACAGTCCTGGTGGGGACAGGTCTGTCACTGTATAACAATGGGGTACAGTACTGGTGGGGACAGGTCTGTCACTGTATAACACTGGGGTACTGTACTGGTGGGGACAGGGCTGTCCCTGGATAACAGTGGGGTACAGTACTGATGGGGACAGGTCTGTCCCTGTATAAATGTGGGGTACAGTACTGGTGGGGACAGGTCTGTAACTGTATAACACTGGGGTACAGTACTGGAAGGGATGTGTCTCTCATTGTATAACACTGAGGTACAGTACTGGTGGGGACAGGTCTGTCCCTGTATAACACTGGGGTACAGTACTGGAAGGGATGTGTCTCTCATTGTATAACACTGAGGTACAGTACTGGTGGGGACAGGTCTGTCACTGTATAACACTGGGGTACAGTACTGGTGGGGATGGGTCTGTCCCTGTATAACACTGGGGTACAGTACTGGTGGGGACAGGTCTGTCACTGTATAACACTGGGGTACAGTACTGGTGGGGACAGGTCTGTCACTGTATAACGGGTGCAGTACTGGTGGGGACAGGTCTGTCCCTGTATAACACTGGGGTACAGTACTGGTGGGGACAGGTCTGTCCCTGTATAACACTGGGGTACAGTACTGGTGGGGACAGGTCTGTCACTGTGTAACACTGAGGTACAGTACTGGTGGGGACAGGTCTGTCACTGTATAACACTGGGGTACAGTCTGGCGGGGGCAGGTCTGTCCCTGTATAACACTGGGGTACAGTACTGGTGGGGACAGGTCTGTCACTGTGTAACGCTTGGGTACAGTACTGGTGGGGACAGGTCAGTCAGTGTATAACACAGGGGTACAGTACTGGTGGGGACAGATCTGTCACTGTATAACACAGGGGTACAGTACAGGTGGGGACAGATCTGTCACTGTATAACACTGGGGTACAGTACTGGTGGGGACAGCTCTGTCACTGTATAACACTGGGGTGCAGTACTGGTGGGGACAGGTCTGTCACTGTGTAACACGGGTACAGTACTGGTGGGGACAGGTCTGTCATTGTATAACACTGGG
Organism: Chiloscyllium punctatum; assembly: GCF_047496795.1. Taxonomy (NCBI): domain Eukaryota; kingdom Metazoa; phylum Chordata; class Chondrichthyes; order Orectolobiformes; family Hemiscylliidae; genus Chiloscyllium; species Chiloscyllium punctatum. The sequence continues at coordinate 1,296,070 of NC_092774.1, read as the reverse complement.
GTATAGTACTGGTGGGGGACAGGGGGGGGGGGGGGGGGGGGGGGGGGGGGGGGGGGGGGGGGGGGGGGGGGGGGGGGGGGGGGGGGGGGGGGGGGGTCTGTCCCTGTATAACACTGGGGTACAGTACTGGTCGGGACAGGTCTGTCACTGTATAACACTGGGGTACAGTACTGGTGGGGACAGGTCTGTCCCTGTATAACACTGGGGTGCAGTACTGGTGGGGACAGGTCTGTCACTGTATAACACTGGGGTACAGTACTGGTGGGGACAGGTCTGTCACTGTATAACACTGGGGTACAGTACTGGTGGGGACAGGTCTGTCCCTGTATAACACTGGTGTACAGTACTGGTGGGGACAGGTCTGTCACTGTATAACACTGAGTTACAGTCCTGGTGGGGACAGGTCTGTCCCTGTATAACAGTGGGGTACAGTACTGGTGGGGACAGGTCTGTCCCTGTATAACACTGGGGTACAGTACTGGTGGGGACAGGTTTGTCACTGTATAACGCTGGGGTACAGTACTGATGGCGACAAGTCTGTCACTGTATAACACTGGGGGACAGTACTGGTGGGGACAGGTCTGTCACTGTGTAACACTGGGGTACAGTACTGTTGGGGACAGGTCTGTCACTGTATAACAGTGAGGTACAGTACTGGTGGGGACAGGTCTGTCACTGTATAACACGGGGGTATAGTACTGGTGGGGACAGGTCAGTCACTGTATAACACTGTGGGACAGTACTGGTGGGGACAGGTCTGTCACTGTATAACACCGGGGTACAGTACTGGTGGGGGACGGGTCTGTCCCTGTATAACACTGGGGTACAGTACTGGTGGGGACAGGTCTGTCACTGTATAACACTGGGGTACAGTACTGGTGGGGACAGGTCTGTCACTGTATAACACTGGGGTACAGTACTGGTGGGGACAGGTCTGTCACTGTATAACACTGGGGTACAGTACAGATGGGGACAGGTCTGTCCCTGTATAACACTGGGGTACAGTACTGGTGGGGACAGGTCTGTCACTGTGTAACACTGGGGTACAGTACTGGTGGGGACAGATCTGTCACTGTATAACACTGGGGTACAGTACTGGTGGGGGACGGGTCTTTCACTGTATAACACCGGGGTACAGTACTGGTGGGGGACGGGTCTGTCTCTGTATAACACTGGGGTACAGTACTGGTGGGGACAGGTCTGTCACTGTATAACACTGGGGTACAGTAGTGGTGAGGACAGGTCTGTCACTGTATAACACTGGGGTACAGTCCTGGCGGGGACAGGTCTGTCACTGTATAACACTGGGGTACAGTACTGGAAGGGATGTGTCTCTCATTGTATAACACTGAGGTACAGTACTGGTGGGGACAGGTCTGTCCCTGTATAACACTGGGGTACAGTACTGGAAGGGATGTGTCTCTCATTGTATAACACTGAGGTACAGTACTGGTGGGGACAGGTCTGTCACTGTATAACACTGGGGTACAGTACTGGTGGGGATGGGTCTGTCCCTGTATAACACTGGGGTACAGTACTGGTGGGGACAGGTCTGTCACTGTATAACACTGGGGTACAGTACTGGTGGGGACAGGTCTGTCACTGTATAACGGGTGCAGTACTGGTGGGGACAGGTCTGTCCCTGTATAACACTGGGGTACAGTACTGGTGGGGACAGGTCTGTCCCTGTATAACACTGGGGTACAGTACTGGTGGGGACAGGTCTGTCACTGTGTAACACTGAGGTACAGTACTGGTGGGGACAGGTCTGTCACTGTATAACACTGGGGTACAGTCTGGCGGGGGCAGGTCTGTCCCTGTATAACACTGGGGTACAGTACTGGTGGGGACAGGTCTGTCACTGTGTAACGCTTGGGTACAGTACTGGTGGGGACAGGTCAGTCAGTGTATAACACAGGGGTACAGTACAGGTGGGGACAGATCTGTCACTGTATAACACTGGGGTACAGTACTGGTGGGGACAGGTCTGTTACTGTATAACACTGGAGTACAGTACTGGTGGGGACAGGTCTGTCACTGTACAACACTGGGGTACAGTACTGGTGGGGACAGGTCTGTCACTGTATAACACTGGGGTACAGTACTGGTGGGGACGTGTCTCTCACTGTATAACACTGTGGTACAGTACTGGTGGGGACGGGTCTGTCCCAGTATGACACTGGGGTACAGTACTGGTGGGGACAGGTCTGACACTGTATAACACTGGGGTACAGTACTGGTGGGGACAGGTCTGTCCCTGTATTACACTGGGGTGCAGTACTGGTGGGGACGGGTCTGTCAGTGTATAACACTGGGGTACAGTACTGGTGGGGACGGGTCTGTCACTGTATAACACTGGGGTACAGTACTGGTGGGGACAGGTCTGTCACTGTATAACACCGGGGTTTCAGTACTGGTGGGGACGTGTCTCTCACTGTATAACACTGGGGTACAGTACTGGTGGGGAAAGGTCTGTCACTGTATAACACTGGGGTACAGTATTGGTGGGGACAGGTCTGTCACTGTATAACACGGGTGCAGTACTGGTGGGGACAGGTCTGTCCCTGTATAACACTGGGGTACAGTACTGGTGGGGACAGGTCTGTCTCTGTATAACACTGGGGTACAGTACTGGTGGGGACAGGTCTGTCCCTGTACAACACTGGGGTACAGTACTGGTGGGGACAGGTCTGTCCCTGTACAACACTGGGGTACAGTACTGGTGGGGACAGGTCTGTCCCTGTATAACACTGGGGTACAGTACTGGTGGGGACAGGTCTGTCTCTGTATAACACTGGGGTACAGTACTGGTGGGGACAGGTCTGTCCCTGTACAACACTGGGGTACAGTACTGGTGGGGACAGGTCTGTCCCTGTACAACACTGGGGTACAGTACTGGTGGGGACAGGTCTGTCACTGTGTAACACTGGGGTACAGTACTGGTGGGGACAGGTCTGTCACTGTATAACACTGGGGTACAGTACTGGTGGGGACAGGTCTGTCACTGTATAACACTGGGGTACACTACTGGTGGGGACAGGTCTGTCCCTGTATAACACTGGGGTACAGTACTGGTGGGGACAGGTCTGTCACTGTATAACACTGGGGTACAGTGCTGGTGGGGACAGGTCTGTCACTGTGTTACAGTGAGGTACAGTACTGGTGGGGACAGGTCTGTCACTGTATAACACTGGGGTACAGTGCTGGTGGGGACAGGTCTGTCACTGTGTTACAGTGAGGTACAGTACTGGTGGGGACAGGTCTGTCCCTATATAACACTGGGGTGCAGGACTGGTGGGGACAGGTCTGTCACTCTAGAACACGGGTACAGTCCTGGTGGGGACAGGTCTGTGACTGTATAACAATGGGATACAGTACTGGTGGGGACAGGTCTGTCAGTGTATAACACTGGGGTACAGTACTGGTGGGGACAGGTCTGTCACTGTATGACACTGGGGTACAGTACTGGTGGGGACAGGTCTGTCACTGTATAACACTGGGGTACAGTACTGGTCGAGACAGGTCTGTCCCTGTATAACACTGGGGTACAGTACTGGTGGGGACAGGTCTGTCACTGTATAACACTGGGGTACAGTACTGGTGGCGACAGGTCTGTCCCTGTATAACACTGGGGTACAGTACTGGTCGGGACAGGTCTGTCACTGTGTAACACTGGGGTACAGTACTGTTGGGGACAGGTCTGTCACTGTATAACAGTGAGGTACAGTACTGGTGGGGACAGGTCTGTCACTGTATAACACTGGGGTATAGTACTGGTGGGGACAGGTCAGTCACTGTATAACACTGTGGGACAGTACTGGTGGGGACAGGTCTGTCACTGTATAACACCGGGGTACAGTACTGGTGGTGGACGGTTCTGTCCCTGTATAACACTGGGGTACAGTACTGGTGGGGACAGGTCTGTCACTGTATAACACTGGGGTACAGTACTGGTGGGGACAGGTCTGTCACTGTATAACACTGGGGTACAGTACTGGTGGGGACAGGTCTGTCACTGTATAACACTGGGGTACAGTACTGGTGGGGACAGGTCTGTCACTGTATAACACTGGGGTACAGTACAGATGGGGACAGGTCTGTCCCTGTATAACACTGGGGTACAGTACTGGTGGGGACAGGTCTGTCACTGTGTAACACTGGGGTACAGTACTGGTGAGGACAGATCTGTCACTGTATAACACTGGGGTACAGTACTGGTGGGGGACGGGTCTGTCACTGTATAACACCGGGGTACAGTACTGGTGGGGGACGGGTCTGTCTCTGTATAACACTGGGGTACAGTACTGGTGGGGACAGGTCTGTCACTGTATAACACTGGGGTACAGTACTGGTGGGGACAGGTCTGTCCCTGTATAACACTGGGGTACAGTACTGGTGGGGACAGGTCTGTCCTTGTATAACACTGGGGTACAGTACTGGAAGGGATGTGTCTCTCATTGTATAACACTGAGGTACAGTACTGGTGGGGACAGGTCTGTCACTGTATAACACTGGGGTACAGTCCTGGTGGGGACAGGTCTGTCACTGTATAACACTGGGGTACAGTACTGGTGGGGACAGGTCTGTCCCTGTATAACACTGGGGTACAGTACTGGAAGGGATGTGTCTCTCATTGTATAACACTGAGGTACAGTACTGGTGGGGACAGGTCTGTCACTGTATAACACTGGGGTACAGTACTGGTGGGGACAGGTCTGTCACTGTATAACACTGGGGTACAGTACTGGTGGGGACAGGTCTGTCACTGTATAACACTGGGGTACAGTACTGGTGGGGACAGGTCTGTCCCTGTATAACACTGGGGTACAGTACTGGTGGGGACAGGTCTGTCCCTGTATAACACTGGGGTACAGTACTGGTGGGGACAGGTCTGTCACTGTGTAACACTGAGGTACAGTACTGGTGGGGACAGGTCTGTCACTGTATAACACTGGGGTACAGTCTGGCGGGGGCAGGTCTGTCCCTGTATAACACTGGGGTACAGTACTGGTGGGGACAGGTCTGTCACTGTGTAACGCTTGGGTACAGTACTGGTGGGGACAGGTCAGTCAGTGTATAACACAGGGGTACAGTACTGGTGGGGACAGATCTGTCACTGTATAACACAGGGGTACAGTACAGGTGGGGACAGATCTGTCACTGTATAACACTGGGGTACAGTACTGGTGGGGACAGGTCTGTTACTGTATAACACTGGAGTACAGTACTGGTGGGGACAGGTCTGTCACTGTACAACACTGGGGTACAGTACTGGTGGGGACAGGTCTGTCACTGTATAACACTGGGGTACAGTACTGGTGGGGACGTGTCTCTCACTGTATAACACTGTGGTACAGTACTGGTGGGGACAGGTCTGTCCCAGTATGACACTGGGGTACAGTACTGGTGGGGACAGGTCTGACACTGTATAACACTGGGGTACAGTACTGGTGGGGACAGGTCTGTCCCTGTATTACACTGGGGTGCAGTACTGGTGGGGACTGGTCTGTCTGTGTATAACACTGGGGTACAGTACTGGTGGGGACGGGTCTGTCACTGTATAACACTGGGGTACAGTACTGGAGGGGATGCGTCTCTCATTGTATAACACTGAGGTACAGTACTGGTGGGGACGGGTCTGTCCCTGTATAACACTGGGGTACAGTACTGGTGGGGAAAGGTCTGTCACTGTATAACACTGGGGTACAGTATTGGTGGGGACAGGTCTGTCACTGTATAACACGGGTGCACTACTGGTGGGGACAGGTCTGTCCCTGTATAACACTGGGGTACAGTACTGGTGGGGACAGGTCTGTCTCTGTATAACACTGGGGTACAGTACTGTTGGGGACAGGTCTGTCCCTGTACAACACTGGGGTACAGTACTGGTGGGGACAGGTCTGTCCCTGTATAACACTAGGGTACACTACTGGTGGGGACAGGTCTGTCCCTGTATAACACTGGGGTACAGTACTGGTGGGAACAGGTCTGTCACTGTATAACACTGGGGTGCAGTACTGGTGGGGACAGGTCTGTCACTGTGTAACAGTGAGGTACAGTACTGGTGGGGACAGGTCTGTCCCTGTGTAATGCTGGGGTACAGTACTGGTGGGGACAGGTCTGTCACTGTATAACACTGAGGTACAGTACTGTTGGGGATGGGTCTGTCACTGTATAACACTGGGGTACAGTACTGGTGGGGACAGGTCAGTCCCTGTATAACACTGGGGTACAGTACTGGTGGGGACAGGTCTGTCACTGTATAACACTGGGGTACAGTACTGGTGGGGACAGGTCAGTCCCTGTATAACACTGGGGTACAGTACTGGTGGGGACAGGTCTGTCACTGTATAACACTGGGGTACAGTACTGGTGGGGACAGGTCTGTCACTGTATAACACTGGGGTACAGTACTGGTGGGGACAGGTCTGTCACTGTATAACAATGGGGTACAGTACTGGTGGGGACAGGTCTGTCACTGTATAACACTGGGGTACAGTACTGGTGGGGACAGGTCTGTCACTGTGTAACAGTGAGGTACAGTACTGGTGGGGACAGGTCTGTCCCTGTGTAACGCTGGGGTACAGTACTGGTGGGGACAGGTCTGTCAGTGTATAACACTGGGGTACAGTACTGGTGGGGACAGGTCTGTCCCTGTATAACACTGGGGTACAGTACTGGTGGGGACAGGTCTGTCACTGTGTAACAGTGAGGTACAGTACTGGTGGGGACAGGTCTGTCCCTGTATAACACTGGGGTACAGTAGTGGTGGGTACAGGTCTGTCACTGTATAACACTGGGGTACAGTACTGGTGGGGACAGGTCTGTCACTGTGTAACAGTGAGGTACAGTACTGGTGGGGACAGGTCTGTACCTGTATAACACTGGGGTACAGTACTGGTGGGGACAGGTCTGTCTCTGTATAACACTGGGGTACAGTACTGGTGGGGACAGGTCTGTCCCTGTATAACACTGGGGTACAGTACTGGTGGGGACAGGTCTGTCACTGTATAACACTGGGGTACAGTACTGGTGGGGACAGGTCTGTCACTGTATAACACTGGGGTACAGTACTGGTGGGGACAGGTCTGTCACTGTATAACACTGGGGTACAGTACTGGTGGGGACAGGTCTGTCACTGTATAACACTGGGGTACAGTACTGGTGGGGACAGGTCTGTCCCTGTATAACACTGGGGTACAGTACTGGTGGGGACAGGTCTGTCCCTATATAACACTGGGGTGCAGGACTGGTGGGGACAGGTCTGTCACTCTAGAACACGGGTACAGTCCTGGTGGGGACAGGTCTGTGACTGTATAACAATGGGGTACAGTACTGGTGGGGACAGGTCTGTCAGTGTATAACACTGGGGTACAGTACTGGTGGGGACAGGTCTGTCACTGTATGACACTGGGGTACAGTACTGGTGGGGACAGGTCTGTCACTGTATAACACTGGGGTACAGTACTGGTCGAGACAGGTCTGTCCCTGTATAACACTGGGGTACAGTACTGGTGGGGACAGGTCTGTCACTGTATAACACTGGGGTACAGTACTGGTGGCGACAGGTCTGTCCCTGTATAACACTGGGGTACAGTACTGGTCGGGACACGTCTGTCTCTGTATAACACTGGGGTACAGTACTGGTGGGGACGGGTCTGTCCCTGTATAACACTGGGGTACAGTACTGGTGGGGACAGGTCTGTCACTGTATTTCACTGGGGTACAGTACTGGTGGGGACAGGTCTGTCACTGTATAACACTGGGGTACAGTACTGGTGAGGACAGGTCTGTCCCTGTATAACACTGGGGTACAGTACTGGTGGGGACAGGTCTGTCCCTGTATTTCACTGTGGTACAGTACTGGTGGGGACAGGTCTGTCACTGTATTTCACTGTGGTACAGTACTGGTGGGGACAGGTCTGTCACTGTATAACACTGGGGTACAGTATGGGTGGGGACGGCTCTGTCCCTGTATAACACTGGGGTACAGTACTGGTGGGGACATGTCTGTCTCTGTATAACACTGGGGTACAGTACTGGTGGGGACAGGTCTGTCACTGTATAACACTGGGGTACAGTACTGGTGGGGACAGGTCAGTCAGTGTATAACACAGGGGTACAGTACTGGTGGGGACAGATCTGTCACTGTATAACACAGGGGTACAGTACTGGTGGGGACAGGTCTGTCCCTGTACAACACTGGGGTACAGTACTGGTGGGGACAGGTCTGTCACTGTATAACACTGGGGTACACTACTGGTGGGGACAGGTCTGTCCCTGTATAACACTGGTGTACAGTACTGGTGGGGACGGTCTGTCACTTTATAACACCGGGGAACAGTTCTGGAGGGGATGTGTCTCTCATTGTATAACACTGAGGTACAGTACTGGTGGGGACAGGTCTGTCACTGTATAACACTGGGGTACAGTACTGGTGGGGACGGGTCTGTCCCTGTATAACACTGGGGTACAGTACTGGTGGGGACAGGTCTGTCACTGTATAACACTGGGGTACAGTACTGGTGGGGACAGGTCTGTCTCTGTATAACACGGGTGCAGTACTGGTGGGGACAGGTCTGTCCCTGTATAACACTGGGGTACAGTACTGGTGGGGACAGGTCTGTCTCTGTATAACACTGGGGTACAGTACTAGTGGGGACAGGTCTGTCACTGTATAACACTGGGGTACAATACTGGTGGGGACAAGTCTGTCACTGCATAACACTGGGGAACAGTACTGGTGGGTACAGGTCTGTCACTGTGTAACACTGGGGTACAGTACTGGTGGGTACAGGTCTGTCACTGTGTAACACAGTGGTACAGTACTGGTGGGGACAGGTCTGTCACTGTATAACACTGGGGTACAGTACTGGTGGGGACAGGTCTGTCACTGTATAACACTGGGGTGCAGTACTGGTGGGGACAGGTCTGTCACTCTATAACACAGGTACAGTCCTGGTGGGGACAGGTCTGTCACTGTATAACAATGGGGTACAGTACTGGTGGGGACAGGTCTGTCACTGTATAACACTGGGGTACAGTACTGGTGGGGACAGGTCTGTCACTGTATAACACTGGGGTACAGTACTGGTGGGGACAGGTCTGTCCCTGTATAACACTGGGGTACAGTACTGGTGGGGACAGGGCTGTCCCTGGATAACACTGGGGTACAGTTCTGATAGGGACAGGTCTGTCACTGTATAACACTGGGGTACAGTATTGGTGGGGACAGGTCTGTCCCTGTATAACAGTGGGGTACAGTTCTGATAGGGACAGGTCTGTCACTGTATAACACTGGGGTACAGTACTGGTGGGGACAGGTCTGTCACTGTATATTACTGGGGTACAGTACTGATGGGGACAGGTCTGTCCCTGTATAACACTGGGGTGCAGTACTGGTGGGGACAGGTCTGTCACTGTATAACACTGGGGTACAGTACTGGTGGGGACAGGTCTGTCACTGTATAACACTGGGGTACAGTACTGGTGGGGACAGCTCTGTCCCTGTATAACACTGGTGTACAGTACTGGTGGGGACAGGTCTGTCACTGTATAACACTGAGTTACAGTCCTGGTGGGGACAGGTCTGGCCCTGTATAACAGTGGGGTACAGTACTGGTGGGGACAGGTCTGTCCCTGTATAACACTGGCGTACAGCACTGGTGGGGACAGGTCTGTCCCTGTATAACACTGGGGTACAGTACTGGTGGGGACAGGTCTGTCACTGTATAACGCTGGGGTACAGTACTGATGGCGACAAGTCTGTCACTGTATAACACTGGGGGACAGTACTGGTGGGGACAGGTCTGTCACTGTGTAACACTGGGGTAAAGTACTGTTGAGGACAGGTCTGTCACTGTATAACAGTGAGGTACAGTACTGTTGGGGACGGGTCTGTCACTGTATAACACTGGGGTATAGTACTGGTGGGGACAGGTCAGTCACTGTATAACACTGGGGTACAGTACTGGTGGGGACAGGTCTGTCACTGTATAACACTGGGGTACAGTACTGGTGGGGACGGGTCTGTCACTGTATAACACTGGGGTATAGTACTGGTGGGGACGGGTCTGTCTCTGTATAACACTGGGGTACAGTACTGGTGGGGACAGGTCTGTCACTGTATAACACTGGGGTACAGTACTGGTGGGGACAGGTCTGTCTCTGTATAAAACTGGGGTACAGTACTGGTGGGGACAGGATGTCACTGTATAACACTGGGGTACAGTACTGGTGGGGATGGGTCTGTCACTGTATAACACTGGGGTACAGTACTGGTGGGGACGGGTCTGTCACTGTATAACACTGGGGTACAGTACTGGTGGGGGACAGGTCTGTCACTGTATAACACTGGGGTACAGTACTGGCGGGGACAGGTCTGTCACTGTATAACACTGGGGTACAGTACAGGTGGGGACAGGTCTGTCACTGTATAACACTGGGGTACAGTACTGGTGGGGACAGGTCTGTCAGTGTATAACACTGGGGTACAGTACTGGTTGGACGGGTCTGTCACTGTATAACACTGGGGTACAGTACTGGTGGGGACGGGTCTGTCACTGTATAACACTGGGGTACAGTACTGGTGGGGACAGGTCTGTCAGTGTATAACACTGGGGTACAGTACTGGTGGGGACAGGTCTGTCTCTGTATAACACTGGGGTACAGTACTGGTGGGGACGGGTCTGTCAATGTATAACAGTGGTGTACAGTACTGGTCATTGACGCTTTCTTGCAGGTTCACCATTTTGGAAATGGCCGATCACAACATCAACATCTCACCGTTCGAGATCACTTTCCAGAATGTTCCGCAGTCCTATGTCCCAGGCACAGCCATTGAGTGTCACTACAGCTTGGGCTCTTCGGTCAAGTGGTCATCCAAGGACTGGATCGGTCTCTACAAGGTCTGTTCATGTTCAACGCATCACACAGAGATAGGGAGGGGGTGTAGGGGACTGGAGGGGGGTGACACACACAGAGATAGGGAAGGGGTGTAGGGGGCTGGAGGGGGGTGACACACACAGAGATAGGGAGGGGGTGTAGGGGGCTGGAGGGGGGTGACACACACAGAGA
>NC_092774.1:1277494-1279994 GCF_047496795.1 Chiloscyllium punctatum | reverse complement strand
AGGGAGAGGGAGAGAGCGAGGGAGGGAGAGGGAGGGAGAGAGAGAGGGAGGGAGAGGGAGAGAGGGAGAGAGAGAGAGAGAGGGAGAGGGGGAGGGAGGGAGAGGGAGGGGGAGAGAGGGAGTGAGTGAGTGAGAGAAAAGGAGTAGGAGGCGGAGAAAGAGAGAGAGAGGGAGATGAGGAGAGGGAGATGGAAGGAGGGAGAGAGAGAGAGGGAGGGAGATGGAGAGAGGGAGACAGAGAGAGGGAGGGAGATGGAGGGAGGGAGACAGAGAGAGGGAGGGAGATGGAGAGAGGGAGACAGAGAGAGGGAGGGAGATGGAGAGAGGGAGACAGAGAGAGGGAGGGAGATGGAGAGAGGGAAACAGAGAGAGGGAGGGAGATGGAGAGAGGGAAACAGAGAGAGGGAGGGAGATGGAGGGAGGGAGACAGAGAGAGGGAGGGAGATGGAGAGAGGGAAACAGAGAGAGGGAGGGAGATGGAGGGAGGGAGACAGAGAGAGGGAGGGAGACAGAGAGAGGGAGGGAGATGGAGAGAGGGAGATGGAGAGAGGGGGGGAGATGGAGAGAGGGAGACGGAGAGAGGGAGACAGAGAGAGGGAGGGAGATGGGGGAAGGGAGACAGAGAGAGGGAGGGAGATGGAGGGAGGGAGACAGAGAGAGGGAGGGAGACAGAGAGTGGGAAGGAGACAGAGAGAGGGAGGGAGACAGAGAGTGGGAGGGAGATGGAGAGAGGGAGACAGAGAGAGGGAGGGAGATGGAGAGAGGGAGACAGAGAGAGGGAGGGAGATGGAGGGAGGGAGACAGAGAGAGGGAGGGAGACAGTGGGAGTCAGTGCAGCACGTTTTTGTTGGAGAGGGTGGTGTCGATGTGAACTCTGAGACAGATCTCTGTTCGTTCCCCTGACAGGGTCAGCTCACTCAGTCCGAACAGGCACGGAGTGACCTGGAAAAACAGCTGGAGGAGACGGAGTCCGAGAACAGGAAGCTGGGAGCGCGGATACAGGAGCTGGAGAGACAGCGGGAGGAGAGGGAGAGGGAGAACCGGGAACTAGGAACGCGGATACAGGAGCTGGAGAGACAGTGGGAGGAGAGGGAGAGGGAGAACCGGGAACTGGGAACGCGGATACAGGAGCTGGAGAGACAGTGGGAGGAGAGGGAGAACGGGGAACTGGGAACGCGGATACGGGAGCTGGAGAGACAGCGGGAGGAGACAGAGAGGGAGAATGGGAAGCTGAGGGCACGGATACAGGAGCTGGAGACAAATCGAGGGGAGACAGAGGGGGAGAACCGGGAACTGGGAACGCGGACACAGGAGCTGGAGAGACAGTGGGAGGAGACAGAGAGGGAGAACGGGGAACTGGCAGCGCGGATACAGGAGCTGGAGAGACAGTGGGAGGAGAGGGGGAACGGGGAACTGGGAACGCGGATACAGGAGCTGGAGAGACAGCGGGAGGAGAGGGAGAACCGGGAACTGGGAACACGGATACAGGAGCTGGAGAGACAGCGGGAGGAGAGGGAGAGGGAGAACCGGGAACTGGGAACGCGGATACAGGAGCTGGAGAGACAGCGGGAGGAGAGGGAGAGGGAGAACCGGGAACTGGGAACACGGATACAGGAGCTGGAGAGACAGCGGGAGGAGAGGGTGAGGGAGAACGGGGAACTGGGAACGCGGATACAGGAGCTGGAGAGACAGTGGGAGGAGAGGGAGAGGGAGAACGGGAAGCTGAGGGCACGGATACAGGAGCTGGAGACAAATCGAGGGGAGACAGAGAGGGAGAACCGGGAGCTGAGGGCACGGATACAGGAGCTGGAGACAGGAACGGGGAACGCCTGGAGGGAGCAGACGCGGCTGGCCGAGCAGTGCCAGGTGAGAGTCCAAGATCCGGGCAATGGCCAGACGTAAGATATTGTGGACGCTGCAACTCAGAGCTGGGAGAGTGCGGAGCTGGAAAAGCACAGCTAGTCAGGACAGCGCTCCGAGGGGAGGGAGAGTCGGCGTTTCGGGCACCTACCCGATCAGGGGCTCATGCCCGGAACGTCGATTATTTTCCAGCGACATGCACCCCCCTCCCCCCCCCCCAAACCTCCGGGCGGCCTACATTTGTATAGCTGCCAGTGGCAGCACTACGGGAAGGCGCAGTGGGTCCAGCTGGGGGAAGGGAAGAGACGGAGGAGGGGAGAGAGAGAGAGAGAGAGAAAGGGGGAGAGAGGGAGAGGGAACGGGGAGAGAGGGAGAGGGAGGGGGAGAGACAGGGAGAGAGAGAGGGAGAGGGAGGGGGAGAGAGGTAGAGGGAGGGGAGAGACGGGGAGAAAGAGAGGGAGAGGGAGAGGGAGGGAGAGAGAGAGGGAGGGGGAGGGAGGGGGAGAGAGGGGAGGGAGGGGGAGAGAGAGAGGGAATGTGGAGAGGGGGAGAGAGGGAGAGGGAGGGGAGAGACGGGGAGAAAGAGAGGGAGAGGGAGGGAGAGAGAGAGGGAGGGGGAGAGAGGGAAGGGAGGGGGAGA
>NC_092774.1:1251766-1277394 GCF_047496795.1 Chiloscyllium punctatum | reverse complement strand
GAGAGAAAGAGAGGAGCGAGATGTGGGATACAGGGAGAGAGATATGGAGGGAGACGACGGATACAGGGGGGGAGAGAGAGAGGGATGGAGACGGGGATACAGGGAGAGAGAGGGAGAAACGGGGGATATAGGGAGAGAGAGAGGTGGGGGGATGGAGACTGTGGATACAGGGAGACAGACTGTGGATACAGGGAGAGAGAGGGAGAGAGATGGGGGATACAGGGAGAGAGAGAGACGGGGGATATAGGGGGAGAGAGGGAGGGAGATGGGGGATACAGAGAGAGAGAGAGAGGGAGACGGGGGATATAGGGGGAGAGAGAGAGGGAGGGAGATGGGGGATACAGGGAGAGAGGGAGATGGGGTATACAGGGAGAGAGATGGGGGATTGTGGGAAATATCCGGAATGTTTGACGTTCTTCAGTCTGTGTCTCTTCTCCTGTCCCCCCACTTTCCCCCCCTCCCTCCCCCCCCCCCCCGTGTCTGTGTGTGTGTCCCTCTCCCTTCCCCCGTGTCTGTGTGTGTCCCCCTCTCCCTTCCCCTTCCCCCGAGTCTGTGTGCGTCCCCCTCCCTTCCCTGTCTGTGTGCGTCCCCCTCTCCTTCCCCGTGTCTGGTGTGCGTCCCCCTCTCCCTTCCCCGTGTCTGTGTGTGTCCCCCTCTCCCTTCCCCGTGTCTGTGTGTGTCCCCCCTCTCCCTTCCCCGTGTCTGTGTGTGTGTCCCCCTCGTCCCTTCCCCCGTGTCTGTGTGCCTGTGTCCCCCTCTCCCTTCCCCCGTGCCTGTGTGCCTGTGTCCCCCTCTCCCTGTCCCCCGTGCCTGTGTGCCTGTGTCCCCCTCTCCCTTCCCCCGTGTCTGTGTGCCTGTGTCCCCCTCTCCCTTCGCCGTGTCTGTGTGCGTCCCCCTCTCCCTTCCCCGTGTCTGTGTGCGTCCCCCTCTCCCTTCCCCGTGTTCTGTGTGCCTGTGTCCCCCTCTCCCTTCCCCCGTGTCTGTGTGCCTGTGTCCCCCTCTCCCTTCCCCCGTGTCTGTGTGTGTCCCCCTCTCCCTTCCCCCCGTGTCTGTGTGCCTGTGTCCCCCTCTCCCTTCCCCCGTGTCTATGTGCCTGTGTCCCCCTCTCCCTTCCCCCGTGTCTATGTGCCTGTGTCCCCCTCTCCCTTCCCCCGTGCCTGTGTGCCTGTGTCCCCCTCTCTCCCTTCCCCGTGTCTGTGTGCGTCCCCCTCTCCCTTCCCCCGTGTCTGTGTGCCTGTGTCCCCCTCTCCCTTCCCCCGTGCCTGTGTGCCTGTGTCCCCCTCTCCCTTCCCCGTGTCTGTGTGCGTCCCCCTCTCCCTTCCCCGTGTCTGTGTGCGTCCCCCTCTCCCTTCCCCCGTGCCTGTGTGCCTGTGTCCCCCTCTCCCTTCCCCCGTGCCTGTGTGCCTGTGTCCCCCTCTCCCTGCCCCCGTGTCTGTGTGCCTGTGTCCCCCCTCTCCCTTCCCCGTGTCTGTGTGTGTCCCCCTCTCCCTTCCCCCCGTGTCTGTGTGCCTGTGTCCCCCTCTCCCTTCCCCCGTGCCTGTGTGCCTGTGTCCCCCTCTCCCTTCCCCCGTGTCTGTGTGCCTGTGTCCCCCCTCTCCCTTCCCCGTGTCTGTGTGCGTCCCCCCTCTCCCTTCCCCGTGTCTGTGTGCGTCCCCCTCTCCCTTCCCCCGTGCCTGTGTGCCTGTGTCCCCCTCTCCCTTCCCCCCGTGTCTGTGTGTGTCCCCCTCTCCCTTCCCCCCGTGTCTGTGTGCCTGTGTCCCCCTCTCCCTTCCCCCGTGTCTGTGTGTGTCCCCCTCTCCCTTCCCCCCGTGTCTGTGTGCCTGTGTCCCCCTCTCCCTTCCCCCGTGCCTGTGTGCCTGTGTCCCCCTCTCCCTTCCCCCGTGTCTGTGTGTGTCCCCCTCTCCCTTCCCCCCGTGTCTATGTGCCTGTGTCCCCCTCTCCCTTCCCCCGTGCCTGTGTGCCTGTGTCCCCCTCTCCCTTCCCCCGTGTCTGTGTGCCTGTGTCCCCCTCTCCCTTCCCCGTGTCTGTGTGCGTCCCCCTCTCCCTTCCCCGTGTCTGTGTGCGTCCCCCTCTCCCTTCCCCCGTGCCTGTGTGCCTGTGTCCCCCTCTCCCTTCCCCCCGTGTCTGTGTGTGTCCCCCTCTCCCTTCCCCCCGTGTCTGTGTGCCTGTGTCCCCCTCTCCCTTCCCCGTGTCTGTGTGTGTCCCCCTCTCCCTTCCCCCCGTGTCTGTGTGCCTGTGTCCCCCTCTCCCTTCCCCGTGTCTGTGTGCCTGTGTCCCCCTCTCCCTTCCCCCGTGTCTGTGTGCCTGTGTCCCCCTCTCCCTTCCCCCGTGCCTGTGTGCCTGTGTCCCCCTCTCCCTTCCCCCGTGTCTGTGTGTGTCCCCCTCTCCCTTCCCCCCGTGTCTGTGTGTGTCCCCCTCTCCCTTCCCCCCCGTGTCTGTGTGCCTGTGTCCCCCTCTCCCTTCCCCCGTGCCTGTGTGCCTGTGTCCCCCTCTCCTTCCCCCGTGTCTGTGTGTGTCCCCCTCTCCCTTCCCCCCGTGTCTATGTGCCTGTGTCCCCCTCTCCCCTCCCCGTGCCTGTGTGCCTGTGTCCCCCTCTCCCTTCCCCCGTGTCTGTGTGCCTGTGTCCCCCTCTCCCTTCCCCGTGTCTGTGTGCGTCCCCCTCTCCCTTCCCCGTGTCTGTGTGCGTCCCCCTCTCCCTTCCCCCGTGCCTGTGTCCCCCTCTCCCTTCCCCCCCGTGTCTGTGTGTGTCCCCCTCTCCCTTCCCCCGTGTCTGTGTGCCTGTGTCCCCCTCGTCCCTTCCCCGTGTCTGTGTGTGTCCCCCTCTCCCTTCCCCCGTGTCTGTGTGCCTGTGTCCCCCTCTCCCTTCCCGTGTCTGTGTGCCTGTGTCCCCCTCTCCCTTCCCCCGTGCCTGTGTGCCTGTGTCCCCCTCTCCTTCCCCCGTGTCTGTGTGCCTGTGTCCCCCTCTCCCTTCCCCCGTGCCTGTGTGCCTGTGTCCCCCTCTCCCTTCCCCGTGCCTGTGTGCCTGTGTCCCCCTCTCCCTTCCCCGTGTCGGTGTGCGTCCCCCTCTCCCTTCCCCCGTGCCTGTGTGCCTGTGTCCCCCTCTCCCTTCCCCCGTGCCTGTGTGCCTGTGTCCCCCTCTCCCTTCCCCCGTGTCTGTGTGCGTCCCCCTCTCCCTTCCCCGTGTCTGTGTGCGTCCCCCTCCTCCCTTCCCCCGTGTCTGTGTGCCTGTGTCCCCCTCTCCCTTCCCCGTGTCTGTGTGCCTGTGTCCCCCTCTCCCTTCCCCCCGTGTCTGTGTGCCTGTGTCCCCCTCTCCCTTCCCCGTGTCTGTGTGCGTCCCCCTCTCCCTTCCCCGTGTCTGTGTGCCTGTGTGCGTCCCCCTCTCCCTTCCCCCGTGCCTGCGTGCGTCCCCCTCCCCAGGAGACCGTCTTTGCGATGCTGGTAGAGACCACCGAGCGGGCCATGGCGCACTGCCGATCCCAGGAGGTGCTGATCGTCGGGGGAGGTGGGCTGTACGTATAACCGGGGGGGGGGGGAGGAGGAGGGGTGGCTGTGTCCGTGTCTCTGGGTGGCGGCGGGAAGGTGCCCGCTCTGTCACAGCGAGGGATGGGGGGGGCATCGTCAAGGCGGGTGCAGGAATGCGCGGGCACTGCAGAGGCGGGCGTTGGCACTGCCCGCGCGGTTTCCAGGCTCGGTTGGCGCAGGACGGTGGGAGGTGGGTGCGCCGCCCGCATGCCCGTGCCCTAACGTGCCCTCTGTCCGCTCCCTGCCAGGTAACCTCCGACTCCAGCAGATGATGGCCGACATGTGCGACGCCCGTGGAGCCAAACTCTATGCCACGGATGAGAGGTGGGTCTCTGCATGTCGTCGGGGGAGGGCGCCAGGGGATAGCAGCTGCGGGCCATTTGGCCCTTCCACAACCCCCCCCCCCCACCCCAGCTCAGTCCCCTGCCCTGCCTCACGGTGCCAGGGACCCGGGTTCGATTCCAGCCTCGGGCATCTCTGTGTGTGGAGTTTGCACATTCTCCCCTCCCCATGTCTGGGTGGGTTTCCTCCACAGTCCAAAGGTGCGTCGGTTCGGGTGGATTGGCCATGCTAAATTACCCATAGTGCCCAGGGATGTGCAGGTTAGGGTGGATTGGCTGTGCTAGATTACCCATAGTGCCCAGGGATGTGTAGGTTAGGGTGGATTGGCCATGCTAAATTACCCATAGTGCCCAGGGATGTGCAGGTTAGGGTGGATTGGCTGTGCTAAATTACCCATAGTGCCCAGGGATGTGCAGGTGAGGGTGGATTGGCCATGCTAAATTACCCATAGTGCCCAGGGATGTGAGGGAGGGTGGATTGGCCGTGCTAAATTACCCACAGTGCCCAGGGATGTGCAGGTTAGGGTGGATTGGCTGTGCTAAATTCCCCATAGTGCCCAGGGATGTGCAGGTTAGGGTGGATTGGCCGTGCTAAATTACCCATAGTGCCCAGGGATGTGCAGGTTGGGGTGGATTGGCCGTGCTAAATTACCCATAGTGCCCAGGGATGAGCAGGTTAGGGGGATTGCCCGTGCTCAATTACCCATAGTGCCCAGGGATGTGCAGGTTGGGGTGGATTGGCCATGCTAAATTACCCATAGTGCCCAGGATGAGCAGGTTAGGGTGGATTGCCCGTGCTCAATTACCCATAGTGCCCAGGGATGAGCAAGTTAGGGTGGATTGCCCGTGCTCAATTACCCATAGTGCCCAGGAATGTGCAGGTTAGCTGCATTAGTCAGGGGTAAATATAGGATAATAGAGTGGGTTACTCTTCAGGGGCAGAGAGAAAAAGCAGCATCTTGGAGAGAGACTGGGACATAGAGTTAGTAAGTTTGCAGATGACCCAAAATTGGAGGTGTAGTGGACAGCGAAGAGGGTTACCTCAGATTACAACAGGATCTGGACCAGATGGGCCAATGGGCTGAGAAGTGGCAGATGGAGTTTAATTCAGATAAATGTGAGGTGCTGCATTTTGGGAAAACAAATCTCAGCAGGACTTATCCACTTAATGGTAAGGTCCGAGGGAGTGTTGCTGAACAAAGAGACCTAGGAGTGCAGGTTCATAGCTCCTTGAAAGTGGAGTCACAGGTCGATAGGATAGTGAAGGCAGCGTTTGGTATGGTCTCCTTTATTGGTCAGAGTATTGAGTACAGGAGTTGGGAGGGTCATGTTGGGGCTGGACAGGACATTGGTTAGGCCACTGTTGGAATATTGTGTGCAATTCTGGTCTCCTTCCTATCGGAAAGATGTTGTGAAACTTGAAAGGGTACAGAAAAGATTTACAAGGATGTTGCCAGGGTTGGAGGGTCTGAGCTACAGGGAGAGGCTGAACAGGCTGTGTCTGTTTTCCCTGGAGCGTCGGGGGCTGAGGGGTGACCTTATAAAACCATGAGGGGGCATGGAGAGGGTAAATGGACAAGGTCTTTTCGTGTATTTGGGAATGAATGACCTGGGACGGTAGACTCATAGAGTGCAGAAACAGTCCCTTTGCCCCAGCCAGTTCATGCTGTCCCACCATCCCCAGACTAAACCAGTCCCACCTGCTGGCCACGATCCACTGAGCGTTCCCTATCCATGGGCTAATCAAGTGAACTCCAACTGGCTCTCTCTAACGTGGAGGAGCTGGTGTTGGGCTGGGCTGGACAAAGTTCAAAACCAGCCAACACCGGGTTATAGTCCAACAGGTTTATTTGGAAGCACTAGCTTTCCGAGCGACGCTCCTTCATACGGCAGCTGCTCGTAGCTACTGGATCAAGGAGCAACGCTGCAAAAGCGAGTGTTCCCAAATGAATCTGTCAGACGATAACCCGGTGTGGTAACCGGGTCTCTGGACGTCTGTGTGTCTGGGCCTGTGACTCTCTGGCTTTGCCTGTGTCCATGGCTGTTTGTCTGAGCTCTGTGTGTCTGTCTGTCTGTCTGTCTGTCTGTGTGTGTGTCTGTCTGTCTGAGCTCTGTGTGTATCTGTCTGTGTGTGTGTCTGTCTGAGCTCTGTGTGTATCTGTCTGTGTGTGTGTGTCTGTCTGTCTGAGCTCTGTGTGTATCTGTCTCTGTGTGTGTGTGTGTGTGTGTGTGTGTGTGTGTGTGTCTGTCTGTCTGAGCTCTGTGTGTATCTGTGTGTGTGTGTCTGTCTGTCTGAGCTCTGTGTGTATCTGTCTGTGTGTGTCTGTCTGTCTGTGTGTGTCTGTCTGTCTGAGCTCTGTGTGTATCTGTCTGTGTGTCTGTCTGTCTGTCTGAGCTCTGTGTGTATCTGTCTGTGTGTGTGTGTCTGTCTGTCTGAGCTCTGTGTGTATCTATCTGTCTGTGTGTGTGTGTGTCTGTCTGTCTGAGCTCTGTGTGTGTGTCTGTCTGTCTGAGCTCTGTGTGTATCTGTCTGTGTGTGTGTCTGTCTGGTCTGAGCTCTGTGTGTATCTGTCTGTGTGTGTCTGTCTGTCTGAGCTCTGTGTGTATCTGTCTGTGTGTGTGTGTGTGTCTGTCTGAGCTCTGTGTGTGTGTGTGTGTCTGTCTGTCTGTCTGAGCTCTGTGTATCTGTCCTGTGTCTGTCTGTCTGAGCTCTGTGTATCTGTCTGTGTGTGTCTGTCTGTCTGAGCTCTGTGTGTATCTGTCTGTGTGTGTGTGTGTCTGTCTGTCTGAGCTCTGTGTGTATCTGTCTGTGTGTGTGTGTCTGTGTGTGTCTGTCTGTCTGAGCTCTGTGTCTGTCTGTCTGAGCTCTGTGTGTGTCTGTCTGAGCTCTGTGTGTATCTGTCTGTGTGTATGTGTGTGTGTGTCTGTCTGTCTGAGCTCTGTGTGTATCTGTCTGTGTGTGTCTGTCTGTCTGAGCTCTGTGTGTATCTGTCTGTGTGTATCTGTCTGTGTCTGTCTGTCTGTGTCTGTCTGTGTGTGTCTGTCTGTCTGTGTCTGTCTGTGTGTGTCTGTCTGTGTGTGTCTGTCTGTGTGTGTCTGTCTGTGTGTGTCTGTCTGTCTGAGCTCTGTGTGTATCTGTCTGTGTGTGTGTGTGTGTGTGTGTCTGTCTGTCTGAGCTCTGTGTGTATCTGTCTGTGTGTGTCTGTCTGTCTGAGCTCTGTGTGTCTGTCTGTCTGAGCTCTGTGTGTATCTGTCTGTGTGTGTTGTGTGTGTCTGTCTGTCTGAGCTCTGTGTGTATCTGTCTGTGTGTGTGTGTGTCTGTCTGTCTGAGCTCTGTCTGTGTGTGTCTGTCTGTCTGAGCTCTGTGTGTATCTGTCTGTGTGTGTCTGTCTGAGCTCTGTGTGTATCTGTCTGTGTGTGTGTATCTGTCTGAGCTCTGTGTGTCTCTGTCTGTGTGTGTCTGTCTGTCTGAGCTCTGTGTGTCTGTGTGTGTGTGTGTGTGTGTCTGTCTGTCTGAGCTCTGTGTGTATCTGTCTGTGTGTGTCTGTCTGTCTGAGCTCTGTGTCTCTGTCTGTGTGTGTGTGTGTCTGTCTGTCTGAGCTGTGTGTGTCTCTGTGTGTGTCTGTCTGTCTGTCTAAGCTCTGTGTGTGTGTGTGTGTCTGTGTCTGTCTGTCTGTCTGAGCTCTGTGTGTATCTGTCTGTGTATGTCTGTCTGTGGTCTGTGTATGTCTGTCTGTCTGAGGTCTGTGTATCTCTGTCTGTCTGTGGCTGTCTGAGGTCTGTATGTGTGTATCTCTCTGTCTGAGCTCTGTGTGTCTCTGTCTGTCTGTGTGTGTCTGTCTGTCTGAGGTCTGTGTATCTCTTTGTCTGTCTGTGGCTGTCTGAGGTCTGTATGTGTGTATCTCTCTGTGTGTCTGAGCTCTGCGTGTGTCAGTCTGTGTGTGTCGGTCTGTTATGTGTGTACCTCTGGTTTGTCTGTCTCTGTCTGTATCTCTGTCTGAGCTGTGTGTCTGTCTGTCTGAAGACTGTGTGTGTGTGTCTCTCCATGTATTTGTGTGTGTGTCTCAGAGGTCTGTGAGTGTGTGTCTCTGTATGTCCTTCTGTGCATCAGTGTTTGTGAGCATCACTGTGGGCTGTGTCTGTCTGTCCTTCTCTTTCCCGGTGTGTGGGTGTCTCTGGGTATCTATAACAGTCTGACCCTGGCAAACGTTAGTCACACTCGGGACATCAGTAACAACACATCTGCAAGCTGGCCCCCCTCCCCCCCCCCCCACCCCCCCGTGACCCACACTCTGCAGCGATAACATTGACCCCCCCACCCCCCGTGTCCCACACTCTGCAGCGATAACACTGTGACCCCCTGCCCCAGAGTCCCATGTCACACTGCAGCGATAACACTGTGACCCCCCCCCCCCGTGTCCCACTCTCTGCAGCGATAACACTGTGACCCCCCCTCCCGTGTCCCACACTCTGCAGCGATAACACTGTGACCCCCCCTCCCCGTGTCCCACACTCTGCAGCGATAACACTGTGACCCCCCCCCGTGTCCCACACTCTGCAGCGATAACACTGTGACCCCCCCCGTGTCCCACACTCTGCAGCGATAACACTGTGACCCCACCCCCCCCCCGTGTCCCACACTCTGCAGCGATAACACTCTGACCTCCCC
This sequence comes from Chiloscyllium punctatum, assembly GCF_047496795.1. Classification (NCBI taxonomy): domain Eukaryota; kingdom Metazoa; phylum Chordata; class Chondrichthyes; order Orectolobiformes; family Hemiscylliidae; genus Chiloscyllium; species Chiloscyllium punctatum. Next base: position 1,268,862 of record NC_092774.1, on the reverse strand, counting down.
CCGTGTGTCCCACACTCTGCAGCGATAACACTGTGACCCCCCCTCCCCGTGTTCCCACACTCTGCAGCGATAACACTGTGACCCCCCCCCCCCCGTGTCCCAATTTCTGCATCGATAACACTGTGACCCCCCTCCCCCCGTATCCCACACTCTGGCAGCGATAACACTGTGACCCCCCCCCGTGTCCCACACTCTGCAGCGATAACACTGTGACCCCCCCCCCTCCCCGTGTCCCACACTCTGAAGCGATAACACTGTGACCCCCCCCCTGTGTCCCACACTCTGCAGCGATAACACTGTGACCCCCCCCCCGTGTCCCACACCTCTGCAGCTATAACACTGTGACCCCCCCCTTGTCCCACACTCTGCAGCGATAACACTTTGACCCCCCCCCCCGTGTCCCACACTCTGCAGCGATAACACTGTGACCCCCCTCCGTGTCCCACACTCTGCAGCGATAACACTGTGACCCCCCCCCCCGTGTCCCACACTCTGCAGCGGATAACACTGTGACCCCCCCCCCCCGTGTCCCACACTCTGCAGCGATAACACTGTGACCCCCCTCCCCCGTGTCCACACTCTGCAGCGATAACACTGTGACCCCCCGCCGTGTCCCACACTCTGCAGCGATAACACTGTGACCCCCCCCCCCGTGTCCCACACTCTGCAGCGATAACACTGTGTCGTTCCCCCCCCCCCCCGTTGCAGGTTTTGCATCGATAATGGGGCGATGATCGCCCACGCTGGATGGGAGATGTTCCGGGTCGGACATGTGACCCCTCTGGGAGGATTCCTGGATCACGCAGAGGTAGGGGTTTTCGCCGGGATGTGCAGCCGTGGGCCAGACCGTTCGGCCCATCCGGAGTTGGATATTCTCCGTTAACCCGGGCCATTTCGGGGAACAGCCAGGGGTCCTCCACTGACCCTGTTCGAAGTTTTTTTTTCCCATTTTCTGAGAGTTTTCCTCATCAGTCTGAGCTCCCCGCCTGGATGTGGTCCAACCCCGATCCTGTCTCCCTGCCGTATCGGGGAATCTGGCTCCCCTCTTCAGCCAGTCACATCCTCCCTGCGATAACAGCGCGTCAGCACTGTGTGTGTTACTCTCCAGAGGGGTGGTCTCACCCCGTAACGCTGACCGTGGGACGTCCTCTCCCCTCCCAGGTGGACAAAGGGCACTCGGGTCTCTGGCCATCCACGTTCCTGCTCCGTCGCCCTCCGGATAATAACCCGCCCTCCCTGATCTCGCCTCCCACCCCCCCCATCTCTCCAAGTTCACACAGATACCGATACGGATTCAGGAATGACTTCCCCTCGTTCTTTTTTTTTGGGCCAGGTTCCGGACAGACGAGGTGGAGGTGACGTGGAGGGATTGACCGAGCCTCTGGTGTCACGGCGAGAGAGCGAGAGCCACCCGTGAGGTGTGTCCTGAACGCTTCGGAGTGTTTTTCTCATCAGCGCCCCCTGCTCCGACAACTTCCTTCAGCGATCGGAGGAGGAGGCCTCGAATTGGGGTCTATTTCTCTCTTTTAATAATAAAACCCTGGAAATGTTTAACGCTGACTGAGTCTTCGTTTCAGGAATGTTGTGATCCGCACTTTGACAGGAAGGAGAGAGGAGCTGAATATTATTTAAACGGGGAAAGACTGGGAATGCCGCGGGAACAGAATACAACGTGGGGAAATGAGAGGGTCTGCAGGAAGGAGAGAGGAGCTGAATATTATTTAAATGGGGAAAGACTGGGGAACGCCGCGGGAACAGAATACAACGTGGGGAAATGTGAGGGTCTGCAGGAAGGAGAGAGGAGCTGAATATTATTTAAATGGGGAATGCCGCGGAACAGAATACAACGTGGGGAAATGTGAGGGTCTGCAGGAAGGAGAGAGGAGCTCAATATTATTTAAACGGGGAAAGACTGGGGAACGCCGCGGAACAGAATACAACGTGGGGAAATGTGAGGGTCTGCAGGAAGGAGAGAGGAGCTGAATATTATTTAAATGGGGAAAGACTGGGGAACGCCATGGAACAGAAAGGGTCTGGCAGTCATAATCACGCAGCACAGAATCAGACCCTTCGGCCCATCTCTTCCATGCCACCCTCAGATATCCTAAACCTACTGTAGTCCCATTTGCCAGCACTTGGCCCATCTCCTTCTTAACCCCTTCCTATTCCTGTCCCCATCCAGCTGCCTTTTAAATGTTGTAATTATACCAGTCTCCACCACTTCCTCTGGCAGCTCATTCCACACACGCACCACCCTCTGAGTGAAAATATTGGCCCTTAGGACCCTCTTCAACCTTTCCCATCACACCCGAAACCACTACCCTGTGGCTTTGGACTCTTCTTATCTTTTTTTTCCCCTCCCACCCCCGCCCCCCCCCCCTCACCAACCAACCATGGCAAAGACCTTGTCTATTCACCCTATTGTCCCCTCTGTCCTGTGTGTGTGTATCTGTACCTGCATGTCTGTGTGAGAGACGATGAGTATGTATGTGTGCACGAGACAGTGTGTCCCTGTGTCAGTGTCTCTGTCTGTCTCTCTGTCTGTGTCTCTCTCTGTGTAAATGTCTCTCTCTCTCTCCATCTCCCCCCATCTCTGTCTGTCTATCTCTCTCTCTCTCTGTCTCCACCTTTCCCCCATCTCTCTGTCTCTCTTTTCTCTGTCTTTCTCTCTCTGTCCCTCCCTCCCTCTCTCTCTCTCTCACTCTGTCCTTCCCTCACTCACTCTCTCCCCCCCTCCCTCCCTCTCTCCCCTCCCTCCCTCTCTCCCCCCTTCTCTCTCTCCCTCTCTCTCTCCCTCTCTCTCTCCCCCCTCCCTCTCTCTCTCCCTCTCTCTCTCCCTCTCTCTCTCCCTCTCTCTCTCCCTCTCTCTCTCTCTCTCTCTCTCCATCCCCCCTCTCTCTCTCTCTCCCTCCCTCCCTCTCTCTCACTCTGTCCTTCCCTCACTCACTCTCTCCCTCCCCCTCCCTCCCTCTCTCTCTCCCCCTTCTCTCTCTCTCTCTCTCTCTCCCTCTCTCTCCTTCTCTCTCTCTCTCTCTCTCTCTCTCTCTCCCTCTCTCCTCCTTCTCTCTCTCTCTCTCTCTCTCTCTCTCTCTCTCTCTCTCTCTCTCTCTCTCTCTCTCTCTCCCCCTCCCTCCCTCTCTCTCTCCCCCTCCCTCCCTCTCTCTCTCCCCCTCCCTCCCTCTCTCTCTCCCCCTCCCTCCCTCTCTCTCTCCCCCTCCCTCCCTCTCTCTCTCCCCCTCCCTCCCTCTCTCTCCCCCTCCCTCCCTCTCTCTCTCCCCCTCCCTCCCTCTCTCTCTCCCCCTCCCTCCCTCTCTCTCTCCCCCCTTCTCTCCCCACCTCCCTCCCTCCCTCTCTCTCTCTCTCCCCCTCCCTCCCTCCCCCTCCCTCCCTCCCTCTCTCTCTCTCTCTCTCTCTCCCTCTCCCCCCTCTCTGTCCTTTGTGTCCCTGTATCCGTATCTCCATCTGTCTCTTCTCCCGCTGTGAGTTATTTGGAATGTTTTCTCAGTTCTTGAAGTTGATCTCTAGGTCACCCTGCACCGCCAGAGAGACTGACCGACCGACCGAGCGAGAGAGTCAGTCGCTCTCTGTCACAGCCAAAGGGCTTCCCTTTGGACTAATATTAGTTCAGGAAGGTGACCCCTGTCACTCTGGACAGGTGCAATGATGCTTGGTGAGCGGCCGATAAAATAGGCTGCTGTCCACCGCCCGGGGGGTAGGAATACTCGCTGGATACAGCGTGCCTTTTAATATCTTGTCCAGCCCCAGCCCCATCGCTGCACCACCCCCAAATAAGGTGAAAGGGACAGAGGCAGAGTTTCAGCTGCTCAGAGTGAGGGGCTGTCTCAGTCCGGTCCTCACTTGCCCGAGGACGGACACTGACAGAGAGACGGAACTGATCGCAGACCCCCCCCCCTAGACGGGGTGTGAGGTGTCGACAGGAGCTTCCGAAGTCCTCTGGTCCCGCAGCGGAAAGTCAGGGTAAGAGGGTTCCCCCTCAACTCCCATGGCCGGGAATGCTCAGATAGGGTTGGGGGTCGGCGGGCACGCTCGGTGGGGGGGTCATCGCCGGGGATGCTCAGATAGGGGTCATCTGAGGCCCTCAGCCAGGGCCAGGGGTCATCGCCGGGGACGCTCGGACAGGGTTGGGGGTCCTCAGGGACACTCGGATAGGGTCAGGGGTCATCGCTGGGGTGCTCAGGCAGGGTCGGGGCTGATTTCCGGGGACACTCGGACAGGGTCGTGGGTCGTTGCCGGGGACGCTCAGACAGGGTCAGGGGTCATTGCTGGGAATGCTCAGACAGGGTCAGGGGTAGTGGCTGGGGACGCTCGGACACGATCAGGGGTTATTGCTGCAGACGCTCGGACAGGGTCGGGGTCATTGGGGACACTCTAACAGGGTCAGGGGGCATCGCCGGGGATGCTCAGACAGGGTCAGGGGTCCATCGTGGCGTGGAGACGGTCAATTGTGATGTTTGTTTTTGAGACGCTGGGTCCTGGCTGGCGTTTTGACATCTCCCATTCTCTCCTTCCCCCACTCTTTCCCTCCTTCCTCTCTCTTCCCCCTCTCCCTCATTCCCTCCCCCCTCATTTCCTCCCCCTCTCTCCTTCCCTCCCTGTCTCCCTTCCCTCCTTTCCTCCCCCTCCTCCCCATCTCCTTCCCCTCTCTCTCCCCCTCCTTCCCACTCCTCTCTCTCCTTCCCTACCCGTCTCCCTGCTTTCTTCCCTCCCTCCTCTCTTCCCTCCCTCCTCCCCGACTTCTCTCTCTGTCACTGTTTGTGTCTCACTCTGTGTCTCTCTCTCCCTCTCTCTGTCCCCTCTCTCTCTCTCTCTCCCTCTCTTTCTCTCTCCCTCTCTCTCTCTCCCTCTCTCTGTCCCTCCCCCTCTCTCTCTCTCTCTCCCTCTCCCTCTCCCGCTCTCTCTCTCTCTCCCTCTCTCTGTCCCTCTCTCCCTCTCTCTGTCTCTCCCTCTCTCTGTCTCTCCCTCTCTCTGTCCCTCTCTCTGTCCCTCTCTCCCTCTCTCTCTCTCTCCCTCTCTCTGTCCCTCCCCCCCTCTCTGTGATCAGGTCTGGCCCCCCCCGGGCTCCCGGATCAGGAGCAGAAGGAGGATTGTAGGCCCCGTGGTGTGGGCCTCGGGCCTGGTGGAGCGATGGGCGACTGGTCGCTGCTCTCCCGGATCCTGGAGCAGGTGCACCAGCACTCGACGGCGGTGGGCAAGGTCTGGCTGACGGTGCTGTTTGTCTTCCGGATGCTGGTGCTGGGAGCGGCCGCCGAGTCGGCCTGGGGGGACGAGCAGTCCGGCTTCAGCTGTAACACCCGGCAACCGGGCTGCGAGACCGTCTGCTACGACCGGGCCTTCCCCGTCTCCCATGTCCGCCTCTGGGTGCTCCAGGTGGTCTTTGTCTCCACCCCGTCGCTGGTCTTTGTCGCGCACGCCCTGCGCTCCGTCCGCCGCCAGCAGGAGGCGCCAGCCGGGGGCGCACCAGGGCGGCAGGGGGACAAGGCGCAGATTCGCGGGGCGCTGCTGGGCACCTACGTGTGCTGTGTGCTGGCCCGCTCGGCCCTGGAGCTGGGCTTCCTGGCCGCCCAGTACCTGCTGTACGGGATCTTCCTGAGCCCCGTGTACCGGTGCGAGCGGGCGCCCTGCCCCACCCCCACTGACTGCTTTGTCTCCCGGCCCACCGAGAAGAACGTCTTTGTGGCCTTCATGGCCGCCGTCTCCGGGGTCTCGCTGCTCCTGGGGCTGGCCGAGCTCTGCTACCTGGGCAGGCGGCGGCTGTGCCCCCCCACCCCCGAGGCCCAGGCCCCTTCCCCCGACGCCTGGCCCCACCACCCACAGAACCAGGACCTCCACGTCACCGTCTGAGCCGCCCTTGGCGGGCTGGGGAGCAGGGTGGAGGAGTCTTGGGATCAGGGAAGGGGCAGGGAGGAGAGGGGAATTCCCGGGGGTAGGATTGGTTGGGGGGGGGTTTTGGCAAATTGGAGGTGGTAGGGAGGGCCAGTTTGGAAAGGCAGACCCTCCACCCCACCCCGTTGGTGCGAGAGAGGGTGGGATTGGGACTTTAGGGTTGTCGTGGCAACCAAGGGGGCATTGGAAACCAAGGGAAGCTGCTGGAGAAACTCCACATCTGGAGAGAGGTTTACAAATGAAAACCAGAGTTTGAGTTGAGATTGAATTGAGTTGAGGTTGAGTTGAGATTGAATTGAGTTGAATTGAGTTAAGGTTGAGTAGAATTGAATTGAGTTGAATTGAGTTAAGGTTGAGTAGAATTGAGTTGAGGTTGAGTTGAATTGAGGTTGAGTTGAATTGAGGTTGAGTTGAATTGAGGTTGAGTTGAATTGAGGTTGAGTTGAATTGAGGTTGAGTTGAATTGAGGTTGAGTTGAATTGAGGTTGAGTTGAATTGAGGTTGAGTTGAATTGAGGTTGAGTTGAATTGAGGTTGAGTTGAGTTGAGGTTGAGTTGAGTTGAGGTTGAGTTGAGTTGAGATTGAATTGAGTTGAGATTGAATTGAGTTGAGGTTGAGTTGAATTGAGTTGAGGTTGAGTTGAATTGAGGTTGAGTTGAATTGAGGTTGAGTTGAATTGAGGTTGAGTTGAATTGAGGTTGAGTTGAATTGAGGTTGAGTTGAATTGAGGTTGAGTTGAATTGAGGTTGAGTTGAATTGAGGTTGAGTTGAATTGAGGTTGAGTTGAATTGAGGTTGAGTTGAATTGAGGTTGAGTTGAATTGAGTTGAGGTTGAGTTGAATTGAGTTGAGGTTGAGTTGAATTGAGTTGAGGTTGAGTTGAATTGAGGTTGAGTTGAATTGAGGTTGAGTTGAATTGAGGTTGAGTTGAATTGAGGTTGGGTTGAATTGAGTTGAGGTTGAATTGAGGTTGAGTTGAATTGAGGTTGAGTTGAATTGAGGTTGAGTTGAATTGAGGTTGAGTTGAATTGAGGTTGAGTTGAATTGAGGTTGAGTTGAATTGAGGTTGAGTTGAATTGAGTTGAGGTTGAGTTGAATTGAGGTTGAGTTGAATTGAATTGAGTTGAGGTTGAATTGAGGTTGAGTTGAGTTGAATTGAGTTGAGGTTGAATTGAATTGAGTTGAGGTTGAGTTGAATTTATTGTCACGTGCACCGAGGCACAGTGAAAAGTTTTGTCTTGTGAGCAGTACAGGCAGATCATTGAGTTAAGTAGCATTGATAAAGTAGTAGGTAAACCGCAGCAAAAACAAAGCACAGGTACAGGCAGATGTTAAGAGTTAAGGGTTGGGATAGGAATGGTAAGAGGGGGAGAAGTTTGTGGGGGGGACATGGAAGCTGGAGAGAATTGGCTGGATGAAATTGGGCGAAATAAGACAATTCCTGAAGAAATGAGGGGAGAGGGAGAAAACGAGATGATCGGGGGGCCATTGGAGATAATTGTTGGGGAAATGGCAAATTGCGGGGAGAATTGAAAAGAGAATTGGCAAGATTTAGGGAGAATGGGGAAGATTTGGAGGGAGTTGGAACTGGGAAAATTGAGGCGGGAGCGGAACTGGGAGAAAATATGGGGAAAATGGGCAAAATAAGGTTTGAAGAGAATCGGGAAAATGAGGAGGTTGTGGTGAATTGGGGAAAAAATAACATTTGAGGATAATGGAGAGATTAGAGAGAATGAGAGTGACTTGGGAGAAATGCCTAAGTTTGGGATAATTCAGAAAAAATAAGATTTGGAAAAATATGATTTGGAGTGAATTGGATTGGATAGGAGTGGGGAGGATTGCAGGGGTGGGTAACTGGAGAGAATTTGGAAATATTGGCAAGAATTGAAGAATTGGGAGAAATGAGAAGATTAGGACAGGATTGGGAAAATTGAAAAAGTGGAAAAATTGAGGGAGAATTGGGGGAAAAAATAGCAGATTTGGAGAGAATTGGAATTGGGCAAAGGGGAAGTGCTTAAAGAAATTGGAGAGAAATGGAAGAAAATAAAACTTGGAGAGGAAGAGAATATCTGGGAAAATTGGCGTGAAATGGGGAAACATAAGGTTTCAGGAGAATTGATGAGCATTGGGAAAATGGAGTAAATCGGAATACAAATTGAGGAAGAATTTGAAATAATTAGATAAATTTGAGAATTAGGAAGTAATTGGAGAAGAATTGTGCAGAGTTGGGTGCGATCAGGGAGAATTGGGAAGAATTTGAAGGAATTGGAGCAAATTGGGAAATCTGAAGAATTAGGTGCAACTGAGGACAGTTGGGAAAGAATTTAAAATAATTGGAGCAAATTGGTTCGAGTTGGGAAGGATTAGAAATCAATCAAGAAAATTGAGAAAAATTGATCAGGGCAAAAAATTGGACAGAATTGGAATTGGGAAAAGTGGGAAGATTGGAGAGAATTAGAGTGAATTGGGAAGAATTGGAAAACATAAGATTTGGAGAGAATTGGGGAAAATGGGATGACATGGGGAGAATTGGAATTAATTGGGAGAAATGGTAAAATTTGGGAGAATTGTTGGGAGAAGATTTGGAGAGGATTGAGGAAAATTGGGGAGGAGTGGGGAAAACCGAAAGGAATTACATGGGGAAAACTGAAAGGAATTACATGCAATTTGGAAGAATGATGGAATTGGAAAGAAATGGGAGGGTTTGGGGAGAATTTAAATTTTAAAAATGTAAAATGTCTAGCATTGGAAAGAATTTATGGAAATTGGCAAGAATTGAGTATAATCGAGGGATTTGGGAAGAATGGAGAGATGAGGACGAGTTTGAAACAATTGGACAAATTGAGGAAGAATTTGAAATAATTAGATAAATTTGAGAATTGGGAAGGAATTGGAGAAGAATTGTGCAGAGTTGGGTGTGATCAGGGAGAATTGGGAAGAATTTGAAGGAATTGGAGCAAATTGGGAAATCTGAAGAATTAGGTGCAACTGAGGACAGTTGGGAAAGAATTTAAAATAATTGGAGCAAATTGGTTCAAGTTGGGAAGGATTAGAAATCAATCAAGAAAATTGAGAAGAATTGATCATTGCAGAGTATTGGGGAGGAAATGGGGAAAATTTGGAAATACATGGGAAGAATTGAGGAAAACAGTCGAACTAGAAAGGATCATTGGAGAATTGTGGGGAAATTGGGGAGAATTGAAAACGGTTGAGAAAATGGGAATGTATTGCAAGTGGATTGGGGAAAAATCTGTGGAAATTTCAAAAGAATTGGGGTGGAAAACGTAGAGATGATTGGAAACGATCGCTAGAGATTTGGGAAAGGTGAGGAGGATTGTGGGGTCATTTGAAGGAGAATTGGGTAGAATTAGCAACAATGTGACATTTCAAAAGAATTGGGGAAACGTGGGGAGGATTAGAGTTTTGGGAGAAGCTTGTGGAGAATTAAGAAGAATTGGGATGGATTGTGGAAAATTAGGATGGATTGGGAAGGAGGTGGGAAAACTGGGAGAATTAGAAAAAAAAATGGGGATACTTTGAGGGGGAAGTTAAAAATGTTGCCTAACTTTCTAAAATTTGGGATGTACTGAGGAAGAATTGGAGGGACGTTGGTGATCGTTTGAAAAGCATGAGAGTTGGGAACTGAGAAACGTCGGGAGATTTGAAAATGATGGATAGAACATTGAAATGTGGGATGTGTGGGATAATTTGGAAAGGCAAAACAGAAGAAGTGGAAAGACTGGTATAGGTTTGGTGGTGGGGGGCCTTTTTTTTTGGAGAATTGGAAATGATTGGGTAGAATCCGGGAACATTGGGGAGGATTGCAACGGGAATGTGACAGAGATGGGAAGTTGAGGCAGGCGTCAGTGGGGACTGAGAACAAATTGGGAAGCCAAGAGAATGGAACAGAGATACATCAAGAAGACTCAGGAAATTGGGTGTGTTGCAAGAGCTGGGCGAAGAGTTGGCTTTTAATATTTCTCAGATCTGAACAATTGAATGGAAAACTAAAAAAAGTGCCGAAGGATCTTCGGAGAGCAGCCCTTCGAAGGGAAGAGATGCAATTCCTAATGAGCTGGGCCTGCAGTCTCCTGTGCCCTGCAGAGATTGCAAGGGGATTCCTGAACTCCTCTCCCAGTTGTAATCATCCCGTCTCCTGAAGATTATATCCTGATCTTCCTGCCAGGAATGTACGAGAAAAATAAAAATGACTGAAAAATTGAGTGTGTTGGTGGGCTGTTGTGTTGGTAGGTTGCTGCTTGAGAATGGAGACTTTGCACCCCTGTATTGCAGGTAAGGAATCTCTAAGATACTCTCTTTCTCCATCTGGAGTGACACGGTGGCTCAGTGATTGGCACTGCTGCCTCACAGCACCAGGAACCCAGGTTCAACTCTAGCCTAAAGTGACTGTCGGTATGGGAGTTTGCACATTCTCCCCGTGTCTGTGTGGGTTTCGTCTCGGAGCTCCAGTTTCCTCCCACAGTCCAGGTAAGAGTGGATTGGCCATGCTAAATTACCCACAGTGCCCAGGGATGTGCAAGTTAGGGTGGATTGGCCATGCTAAATTACCCATAGTGCCCAGGGATGTGCAGATCAGGGTGGATTGGCCATGCTAAATTACCCATAGTGCCCAGGGATGTGCAAGTTAGGGTGGATTGGCCATGCTAAATTACCCATAGTGCCCAGGGATGTGCAGATCAGGGTGGATTGGCCATGCTAAATTACCCATAGTGCCCAGGGATGTGCAGGTTAGGGTGGATTGGCCGTGCTAAATACCGATAGTGCCCAGGGATGTGCAGGTCAGGGTGGATTGGCCATGCTAAATTACCCATAGTGCCCAGGGATGTGCAGATCAGGGTGGATTGGCCATGCTAAATTACCCATAGTGCCCAGGGATGTGCAAGTTAGGGTGGATTGGCCATGCTAAATTACCCATAGTGCCCAGGGATGTGCAGATCAGGGTGGATTGGCCATGCTAAATTACCCATAATGCCCAGGGATGTGCAGGTTAGGGTGGATTGGCCGTGCTAAATACCGATAGTGCCCAGGGATGTGCAGGTCAGGGTGGATTGGCCGTGCTAAATTACCCATAGTGCCCAGGGATGTGCAGATCAGGGTGGATTGGCCGTGCTAAATTACCCATAGTGCCCAGGGATATGCAGGTCAGGGTGGATTGGCCGTGCTAAATACCGATAGTGCCCAGGGATGTGCAGGTCAGGGTGGATTGGCCATGCTAAATTACCCATAGTGCCCAGGGATGTGCAGATCAGGGTGGATTGGCCGTGCTAAATTATCCATAATGCCCAGGGATGTACAGGTTAGGGTGGATTGGCCGTGCTAAATTACCCATAGTGCCCAGGGATGTGCAGGTTAGGGTGGATTGGCCGTGCTAAATTACCCATAGTGCCCAGGGATGTGCAGGTTAGGGTGGATTGGCCGTGCTAAATTACCCATAGTGCCCAGGGATGTGCAGGTTAGGGTGGATTGGCCGTGCTAAATTACCCATAGTGCCCAGGGATGTGCAGGTTAGGGTGGATTGGCCGTGCTAAATTACCCATAGTGCCCAGGGATGTGCAGGTTAGGGTGGATTGGCCGTGCTAAATTACCCATAGTGCCCAGGGATGTGCAGGTTAGGGTGGATTGGCCGTGCTAAATTACCCATAGTGCCCAGGGATGTGCAGGTTAGGGTGGATTGGCCGTGCTAAATTACCCATAGTGCCCAGGGATGTGCAGGTTAGGGTGGATTGGCCGTGCTAAATTACCCATAGTGCCCAGGGATGTGCAGGTTAGGGTGGATTGGCCGTGCTAAATTACCCATAGTGCCCAGGGATGTACAGGTTAGGGTGGATTGGCCATGCTAAATTACCCATAGTGCCCAGGGATGTGCAGGTTAGGTGCATTAGTCAGGGGGTTAATATAGAGTTGGACGAATGGGTGTGGGTGGGCTACCCTTCGGAGGGTCAGCGTGGACCCATTGGACTGAATGGCCTGTTTCCACCCTGTGGGGATGAATTGGCCATGAGAAAAAGCAATAGGCTTCAGCTTAGTATGACAGGGCGGCGCAACATCGAGGGCCGAATGGCCTGTACTGCGCTGTAATGTTCTATGACCCGAACAAAATGTCTGGAAGCCATGCTTTATTGCATTGTCACTATCGTCGAACAGAAGGTCCAGAAATTTCCAGAGTCTTTATGGAACCAAGAGACCTTTCTGTTCAAGGGGTCTACGCAATTAACGTTTCTAATCTCGTTTCTAATCTCTTTTGATCCTGCCAGGATGATTTACCAGGATGTTGCCTGGAATGGAGAGTAGGTCGTACGAGGATAGGTTGAGAGTTCTCGGCCTTTTCTCGTTGGAACGGCGAAGGATGAGGGGTGACTTGATCGAGGTTTATAAGATGATCAGAGGAATAGATAGAGTAGACAGTCAGAAACTTTTTCCCCGGGTACAACAGAGTGAAGGATGGAAGGTATAGGGGAGATGTCAGGGGTGGGTTCTTTACCCAGAGAGTGGTGGGGGCATGGAATGCGCTGCCCGTGGGAGTGGGAGAGTCAGAATCATTGGCGACCTTTAAGCGGCATTTGGATAGGTACATGGATGGGTGCTTTAATCTAGGTTAGAAGTTCGGCACAACATCGTGGGCCGAAGGGCCTGTTCTGTGCTGTATTGTTCTATGTTCTATGTCCTCCCCATGGGGCATCTGTATACTCAACTCGTTTTCAATCCAAAGACTGGGGAGGGTTGGCAACTTAATAGGGAAGAGGCCTTCAACACATTGTCGGTATTCCCGATGCTCGGAACACCGACTGTCTGGCTCTCGACTCTGATCTCCAGCATCTTGCAGTCCTCGCTTTTTCCCTGTTGATATTCTGTTCGCAAGGCCCTGGAGAAAGAGCCCAACATCAATCTGTGTGATCATAACCGGGACAACGCAGGAAGGATATTCCCATGGACCGGGCTGGGGGAGTGAGGAACCTGGGGTGGGGGTCCCCAGTCTCAAGGAGATGGGGTGGGACTGAGATGGGAAGGGATGGCTCACCCCCAGAGAGTTGGGGGGAGGAGGGGGGGACCCTGCGGGATTGTCCGTCCCAGGGAGCGGCCGGAGTGTCCGGGAACGTGGAACGTTTTCGAGAAGGAGATCGTTCTGAGGGAGGGGACGGGCGGAAGCTGGGGAATGAGGCGGTCGATCCGATTGGAGGGAGGGATACAGACGGCCTCCTCCCAATCCCAGCCGCCACGTTTCTCTGGGATGCAGCCAAGGATTTTCGGAGCAAGGGAGAGGGTTAGAGGTGACGCTGGAAGGTCAGACTGAGGTTTCTTTGAAGAAGTAACAAAGAGGATAGATGAAGGTAGAGCGGTAGATGTGATCTATATGGACTTCAGTAAGAGGTTCGACAAGGTTCCCCATGGGAGACTGCTAAGCAAGGTTTGATCTCACAGAATACAGGGAGAACTAGCCATTTGGATACAGAACTGGCTCAAAGGTAGAAGACAGAGGGTGGTGGTGGAGGGTTGTTTTTCAGACTGGAGGCCTGTGACCAGTGGAGTGCCACAAGGATCGGTGCTGGGCCCCTCCTACTTTTTGTCATTTGCATAAATGATTTGGATGCGAGCATAAGAAGTACAGTTAGTAAGTTTGCAGATGACACCAAAATTGGAGGTGTCGTGGACAGTGAAGAGGGTTACCTCAGATTACAACAGGATCTGGACCAGATGGGCCAATGGGCTGAGAAGTGGCAGATGGACTTTAATTCAGATAAATGTGAGGTGCTGCATTTTGGGAAAGTAAACCTTAACAGGACTTATACACTTAATGGTAAGGTCCTAGGGAGTGTTCCTGAACAAAGAGACCTTGGAGTGCAGGTTCATAGCTCCTTGAAAGTGGAGTCACAGGTCGATAGGATAGTGAAGGCAGCGTTTGGTATGGTCTCCTTTATTGGTCAGAATATTGAGTACAGGAGTTGGGAGGGTCATGTTGGGGCTGGACAGGACATTGGTTAGGGGCCACTGTTGGAATATTGCATGCAATTCTGGTCTCTTTCCTATCGGAAAGATGTTGTGAAACTTGAAAGGGTTCAGAAAAGATTTACAAGGATGTTGCCAGGGTTGGAGGGTCTGAGCTACAGGGAGAGGCTGAACGGGCTGGGGCTGTTTTCCCCGGAGTGTCGGGGGCTGAGGGGTGACCTTATAAAACCATGAGGGGGCATTGAGAGGGTAAATGGACAAGCTCTTTACCCCCCTGGGTTGGGGGAGTCCAGAACTAGAGGGGCGTAGGTTTAAGGTGAGAGAGGAAAGGGAGCTGAGAGGTACCTTTTTCCCCCCAGAGGGTGGTGCGTGTGTGGAATGAGCTGTCAGAGGAAGTGGGGGAGGCTGGGACAATGACAGCATTGAAAAGGCATCAGGGTGGGGACAGGAATAGGAAGGGGTTAGAGGGAGATGGGCCAAGTGCTGGGGAATGGGACTAGTTTAGGTTAGGATATCTGGGTCAGCATGGATGGGTTGGGCCGAAGGGTCTGCATGACTCTGACTGCAGTCGGAGCTAATGGGGCCCCTGGACACCCACAGAAACGATAGGTTTCTACCCCTGATTCCCCTCATCCCGTTACCCCATCGATCTGCTCCTGCCCACAATGTTAGTTTACTTCTGGAACTGCGTGGTGGGTGAGGGATTGGATTCAGGGCTATTTCAGCCCTCCTGGGACAATGGCGTTCGGGCTCATTTACCCCCCTCACAGGCTCCGAGACCAGGGGTAAGTCTTCCCCACATCCCCAGTGTCCCCCATCATCTGGGGACTCTCCGATGGAGAGAGGGGAAGCAGGGGCAGGAGAGAGAGAGAGAGAGAGACAGAGAGAGAGAGAGGTAGAAGAGGACAGAGAGAGAGAGAGAGAGACAGAGAGAGAGACAGAGAGAAAGGTAGAGGAGGGTAAATCGAGATGGAGAGAGAGAGAGACAGAGATACAGAAAGAGAGGGGGGGATAAAGAGAGAGAGAGACAGATGGGGAGAGAGAGAGAGAGAAACAGAGAGAGAGACAGAGAGACACAGACACAGAGAGAGGGAGAGACAGTGGGAGGGAGAGAGACAGACACAGAGAGAGGGAGAGAAAGAGAGACAGAGGGGGGAAGAGAGAAAGAGAGAGGGACACAGAAAGCGAGAGACACAGAGAGAGAGAAAGAGATAGAGTGACAGAGAAAGAGAGAGAGAGACCGAGAGAGAGAGATGGAGAGAGGGAGACATAGAGACAAAGGGAGAGAGAGAGACACACACACAGAGATAGAGTTATAGCGTCCTAGAGATGTACAGCATGGAAACAGACCCTTCGGTCCAACTCGTCCATCCCGACCAGATATCCCAACCCAATCTCGTCCCACCAGCCAGCACTGGGCCCATATCCCCCCAAACCCTTCCTATTCATATACCCATCCAAATGCCTCTTAAATGTTGTAATTGTACCAGCCTCCATCACTTCCTCTGGCAGCTCATTCCATAAACGTAGATAGAGAGAGGGACAGAGAAAGAGGGAGAGAGGGATAGAGAGAGAAGGATAGAGACAGGGGGAGAAAGAGATGTTCGGAGTTGGGGATACGGTGAGATGGACACAGAGGGGGTGGAGAAAGAGGGAAGGGAGAGAGAGAGAGAGACAAAAAAGAGAGAAATGACGATGGAAAAAAGAGAGGGGGAGGGAGACAGAGAAGGAGGGAGAGAGGCGTTGGGGGATGGGGGATGGTGAGAGGCACACAGAGGAGGTGGAGAGAGAGAGAGAGAGCGAAAAGGACTTAAGAGGGAGAGACAGAGATGGAGAGGAAGACGTAGACAGGGAACGATAGAGTGAGAAAGTGTGAGAGAGAGGAAGGAAGACAGAGAGAGCGAGAGACAGGAGGAGAGAGAGAGAGAGAGAGAGAAAGAGGGGAATGGTCAGATGGAGGAACAGAGTGCAGGCAGTGGGTGTAGTGACTGGGCCGGAGAGGGGGGTGGGATCAGACTGAGAGACTGGGAGGGACCGTCCGAGGGATGCAGAGATCGTGAAACGAGGTAGTGACAAGTAACTGAGTCAGAGTTACTGGAACAAGTTCATCATTCATTACCTGAGCATTCGGAAAGTCCCCTTCGTGTGTGTGTGTGTGTGTGTGTGTGAGAGAGAGAGAGAGAGACTCTGTGGTGTGGGTGTGGGGTGAGAGAGAGAGAGAGACTCTGTGTGTGTGTGTGAGAGAGAGAGAGAGACTGTATGTGTGGGTGTGGGTGTGAGAGAGAGAGAGACTGTATGTGTGGTGTGGGTGAGAGAGAGAGACTCTGGTGTGTGGGGAGAGAGAGAGAGACTGTAGTGGGTGTGGGTGAGAGTGAGAGAGAGAGACAACTCCCGTGTGTGTGTGTGAGAGAGAGAGAGAGAGACTTGTATGTGTGGGTGTGGGTGAGAGAGAGAGAGAGACTCTGTGTGTGTGTGTGAGAGAGAGAGAGAGACCTGTATGTGTGGGTGGGGTGAGAGAGAGAGAGAGACTCTGTGTGTGTGTGAGAGAGAGAGAGACTGTATGTGTGTGAAAGACAGAGAGACTGTGTGTGTGGGTGTGAGAGAGAGAGAGAGAGACTGTATGTGTGGGTGTGGGTGAGAGAGAGAGAGAGACTCTGTGTGTGTGTGTGAGAGAGAGAGAGAGAGACTGTATGTGTGGGTGTGGGTGAGAGAGAGAGAGAGACTGTATGTGTGTGAAAGACAGAGAGACTGTGTGTGTGTGTGAGAGAGAGAGAGAGAGAGACTGTATGTGTGGGGTGTGGGTGAGAGAGAGAGAGAGACTGTATGTGTGGGTGTGGGTGAGAGAGAGAGAGAGACTGTATGTGTGGGTGAGAGAGAGAGAGAGAGAGACTGTATGTGTGGGTGTGGGTGAGAGAGAGAGAGAGACTCTCTGTGTGTGTGTGTGAGAGAGAGAGAGAGAGAGAGACTGTATGTGTGGGTGTGGGTGAGAGAGAGAGAGAGAGACTGTATGTGTGGGTGTGCGGTTGAGAGAGAGAGAGAGACTCTGTGTGTGTGTGTGAGAGAGAGAGAGAGTAGACTGTATGTGTGGGTGTGGGTGAGAGAGAGAGAGGAGACTCTGTGTGTGTGTGTGAGAGAGAGAGAGAGACTGTATGTGTGGGTGTGGGTGAGAGAGGAGATGAGAGACTCTGTGGTGTGTGTGATGAGAGATGAGAGAGACTGTATGTGGTG